>NC_051155.1:148696599-148836904 GCF_013339745.2 Dermacentor silvarum | reverse complement strand
GCAGGAACTCGCCTCCGTGTGCCCATCCCCCACAAATCCTATGTTTCGTATATATCCAGGACGTGCTGGCGCTTGTCGTAAAACCGATCACGACATGACTGAAGCTGAGAAGGTCGGGCACGTGCTGAAGGAATCGCTGACGACTCCTTTAATCTGCTCATTTGCAAAGGCGGTTCTTCAGTTGATGCTATATTAAGAGTGCCGCAAATTCGAGCAGCCAAAGCCGCCGCGTCCTACAACCATTCGCCAGACTCGCCAATACTGCCGCAACGTGGACATGTGAAGATCAGCCCCCACAGCAGCATGCGTCGCCATCAGAGGACGTGGTGCGAATCGTTCGACGTGAACTGGAAGCGATGGCGCCCACAGCTTTCTGTTTCGCGTCGCCCTGACGCTACCCCTCTTTCATTCCTCTCGTTCAAGCCATCGTTCGCCAGGAACTTGAAAGCATTGGTTTACATTCTGTCTGTGCTGGTCGCCAAAACCCAGAGCCAACGAACGCCCTTCTACTCTGTTTGATCCACCGCGACGCTTCTCTCCGCGATATCGCAACCCGATTGAGTGGAGAACTGCGGACGACCAGCGGATATGTTTCACCTGTCGCCGTATTGGTCATGTCGCCCGATACTGTCGCAACTCGTGGCCCTCAACACCTCGCACGCCGACCAACCTGAACCGTGTTGATGGAAATTCCCGCCGTGTTTCGCCCTCCGCCGAGTCTAACAGTGCCGACAACTCTGCCATGAACATGTGGTACAGTCGTTCACCATCGCATCGCGGACACCAGTCTCGTTCACCACACACACGTCGCCCATCTTCCCGTTCGCCGCAGCCACGTCGCCTTTCTACACCTGTGGCGTTCGACCGCGTTCCTTCGGAAAACTAAGAACTGCAGCCCTCGGAGGTGGTGCTGCATTGACAACTACTGCAGCAATCCTCTGTCTGTGCCCACAAAGAGAAGTATAATTGACGTCAAAGTAGAACGGCGTACCTGTCCAAGCACTCGTCGACACTGGAGCCCACGTATCTTGATGAGTGCTTGCCTACGTAGACGTTTAAAGAAGGTCCTCACCCCAGCAGCTGCACAAGTGCTTCGTGTGGCCGACGGTGGCGTGCTGGTTGTTCTCGGAATGTATACTGTACGTTTAAGTATAGCCGGCCGCCCTACTTCTGTTCTCTTAGCTGTGATCGACAACTGCCCTCACGACCTTATCCTTGGGTTGGACTTTTATCCAACCATATTATACTCTCATCGACTGCGCAACCGGCGTCCTTCCGTTGGAACTGCCTCAACTCGCCGATGCTCCAAGCTAGAGCACTGCACTGGCCGATTTTTGCGGCCCGGGCCCGTTTTCACATTGGGCGGCCCGCCCGAGCCCGATCAAAACTTTATGGCGAGACCCGGGCCCGGCCCGGGCCCGGAAATAATCTACGTTACCCACCCGGCCCGGCCCGCCACCCCTTTACCTTAAGCCCGAGCCCGGCCCGAGCCCGACTCGAAACCGGCCCGAACCCGGCCCGAGACCGAGAAATACATGTTTTTCAGAGTTGAGAAGCCCGAGAATAACTCGCAGAAAGCACGAGCCCGGCCCGGGCCCACGTCAAAAAACCCGAGCCCGGCCCGGGCCCGGGTCAAAAAGCACACGCCGTGCCCGAGCCCGGCCCGAGCCCGTGAAAAAACTCCTCTACCCTGGCCCGGCCCACGGGCCGGGCCGGGCCCGGGCTTTCGGGTAAGCCCGAGCCCGTGCAGTGCTCTACTCCAAGCACCGCGCCGCCACCGCGCCTGTGCTCGCTTCAAGATGTGCGTCTGTCACCGAGGCAGTCACTTACGTCGCTTTGACCGCACAGCCACAGGTTCCTGACGTTGAATATGTGTTTTCGCCCCATCGTCGATGTGTTTTTGAACCGAAACGTTGCTGTTCCGCATACGCTGATCACGGTTACGAATAATGACGTCGTTCTACCGCTTCTGAACTTCAGCATGTGCCCTCAAGTGCTTCCGGCCGGCATGTTCTTGGCCAGCATTTCTAGTACGTCCGAATTTGACATTGAGAGTATGGATGCCGAGTGGTAGATTATTAGCACCAATTGCAGCTCACAGATCTGGTTCTTTCATGGATGACTTCGCCAAAATGATTGCACCTGACCTCACCTCTGCTCAGGCCAAGGACCTCCGTCTCCTGCTCGAATCGTACAGCGACATCGTTGATTTCGGCGACCACCCTTACGGCCAAACATCTGTTGTTCACCACCGTATCAACACTGGAGACATGAATCCTATTTGTCGGCGTCCCTATCGTGTATCACATGCTGAACGTAGAATAATCCAATCAGACGTGGACAAAATGCTCCGCAAAGGGGTCATCGAACCATCAGCTAGTCCTTGGGCTTTGCCAGTCGTCCTCGTGAAGAAAAAGGATGGTACCTGGTGTTTTTGCGTCGACTATCGCCATTTAAACAAGATCACGCGAAAGGACGTCTACCCATTACCACGCATCGATGACGCCTTGGACTGCTTGCACAGAGCTACATACTTCTCGTCCATTGATCTTCGATCCGGCTACTGGCAGATTTCTGTTGATGAAATGGACCGCGAGAAGACTGCCTTCATAACACCTGATTGTTTATATCAGTTCAAAGTAATGCCCTTTGGCTTATGCGACATTTGAACGAATGATGGACTCTCTTCTGAGAGGCTACAAATGGACCACCTGTCTTTGTTATTTTGACGACGTTATTGTTTTTTCTCCCACGTTCAGCAGCCACCTTACGTGACTGGCTGCAATTCTTGCGGTC
Organism: Dermacentor silvarum; assembly: GCF_013339745.2. NCBI lineage: Eukaryota > Metazoa > Arthropoda > Arachnida > Ixodida > Ixodidae > Dermacentor > Dermacentor silvarum. The sequence goes on along the minus strand of NC_051155.1, from coordinate 148,834,108 downwards.
TTCCGAAAAGCCGACCTTCAGCTGAACTCTACGAAATGTCAATTCGGGCGCCGTCAGATTACCGTGTTGGGACATCTCGTTACGCAACCGGTGTACAGCCAGATCCGGATAAAGTTCGCGCCGTTCGCAGTTTCCCTGTGCCTCGTTCTGCTTCTGACGTGCGCTGTTTCCTCGGCCTGTGTTCTTACTTTCGCCGTTTCGTCAAAAACTTTGCCGACGTTGCTCGCCCTTTGACAGATCTTCTAAAGAAGAACACGCCTTTCTCATGGGGCCTGGAGCAGGCTCACGCGTTCGCCGCTTTTATCGGCTTTCTGACCACCCCTCCCATACTTGCCCACATTGATCCATCTGCACCGACCGAAGTCCACACTGATGCCAGTGGCCACGGCATCGGTGCTGTTCTCGCCCAGCAGCAGAATGGTACCGAGTGCGTAATAGCTTACGCCAGCCGCCTGCTCTCACCTTCTGAGAGGAATTACTCCATCACCGAGCGTGAGTGCTTGGCTTTAGTGTGGGCTGCCGCCAAGTTCCGGCCATATTTGTACGGCCGCACGTTTTCGGTCATTACAGAACACCATGCCCTCTGCTGGCTGTCTTCCCTCCTGGACCCGACAGGACGGCTGGGTCGCTGGGCTTTGCGGCTGCAGGAATTTTCTTTTATTGTCATGTACAAGTCTGGACGTCTGCACAAGGACGCTGACTGCCTCTCTCGTCATCCCGTGGATCCTCCTGATCCTGTTGCACATAATCCGGAGACGTGCGTGTTGGCTTTCACTGACATGTGCGACATGCGCGCTGAACAACATCGCGACGAGTCCTTGCAGGCCATCATCGCCGCGGAGTGCAATCTGGCAGCACCGACGGCCCGTGCCGCGTGTTCGTGCTGCATGACGGCTGCATTGCGTTCGAGCGTCGTCGTATTCGTCCACAGCTGACGCGTTTGTACGCTCGTGCTCTGCGATGTGAAGAGGTTTTGCGTGCTATGAGAGCGAGAGAGAGAGAGAGAGAGAGAGAGAGCGACGCATTCACGGAGCGGGTCTCCTGGAACGCGATGTCGGCATTGGAACGCGGTGTCGGTGTTGCAAGCTGCGCTGTGCAACGCGGAGTGTCGGCCATAAATCCGAGACGCACGAAAAGAAATTATCATCTACATGAGTGATAAGATGAAAAGTTCGCGTGCACTTCCGGGAAAAGCTGGGCTACGATCACACAGCTTCGCTGTTTCAAGCGTTGCGCGGCTGAGTGCAAGGATTTTATTAGCAATATGTGTGATATTATCGAACCGGGATACAATTTTTGTGGATGATTGTGTACTGTGTGCAAGGGCATCTAATGAGTCATTGTTTTTATTGGCGGCCGACTTGAAGCGAGTATAAAAATGGTGTGTCACTAATAGCATGTTCCTAAACAAATAATTATGTAGACATTAGCTTCACTACAAAAATGTAACAAAATCAGATATAAGTACTTGTTAAGTGGCCAGTTGAAATAAAAAAAATAATTCACCAGTGAAATATTTAGGTCTTATGCTGTCAGATCGAGGATGGCTCTTGGTCATAACATGTTAATACCGTAGTTAGAAATGCAGGGAATGCCCTTCACTTCTGGCAACAAAGTTTAAAACACAGAAGTATTAACGTAAAAGAGTAGCGTAAAAAACAAGTTTTACCAATGTTGGTGTAGGCATGCCCTGTGTTGAATGCGGTTTCTGATGTGCATATCAATGCAGAATTGGGTGAACGTTAAAGAAACCCACGTGGACTAAATTAATCCGGAGTTCACCACCCCAGCGTGCCTCATAACCAGATCGTGGTTTTGGCACGTAAAGCCCATCAATAATTTTTTTTGCATAATAATGCTCTAGAAAAAGTCCAATCCGTCGGGACACTGTTCGACCTGGGGATATACAACCGCTTTCTAAGTGTAAGAGGAAAAAATAACGACTGGATCCTTTTGCTTTAACAGGGAAGCAGGTTACGTCTTAAGCTGCTTTATTCAATCTTTCATAATCATATTAACACGTATACATGTTTATCTTTCACCGGTTACCGCTTTTCACCGGCTAACAAACGTTAAACGTAATCGCTAGGCACAGGACGCGCCTGCATGTATCGGAAGTCTCTCGAACGTTATCGATGCTTCAATCCGTTGTCTCTTGTCACCGACGCTCATGTAATCTGATTGTATGAGCGATGCGAATTATCTAGAACTTTTTGGAAGACACGCGGGTACCAAGGAATATTCTGGCACCTTCGATGACTCTTGTATAAAACCCGACGCGTTTCGCCGCTGATCAGATTTCGCCGTTCGCCGTCTGTATTCGCCGCTTTCGTTGTGCTTCGAGCGTAGCTTGCTTTTGTGGGCCTGCAAGGGTTCGCCGTCAACGCGCCACGTCCACAGCTTGGCGAGCGGCCACGTGACATCGCCGACTACCTCGCCAGAGCCCAGTGGCAACCACGACGACCCTCAGGCTCGCCGTCACCTGGCCGCTACATCTCGACGCATCGCCCGCTGTATGCCGGCCCAACCCGGGGTCGATCTCCCAGCCCTTACCCGGGAAACTAAAGGCAGCAACCGATGGAGGTGCGGTTGCTGTACGACGCAATGCTGAAGATACTCCACCACCGACGAATCATCATGACGAGGTATCAGCATAGCGCCTGGCAAGAGCCTTGACGACAACACTTCGCCGCCGAAAGTAGACCTACCAACGCGACGTAGCAGCAGTGGAGCAAGCCGACGCAGCCGTGATCCGACGCGACGACTTAACCATAACGCCAGACGATGGTCTACCGATCTAGACGTGCGATTCGATGGTCATAATGTCACCGCTCTGGTCGACACAGGAGCAGACTATTCCGTCTGTAGTGGCGAGTTCGCCGCGAAGTTGAAGAAGGTGAAAACGGCCTGGCAAGGACCCGATATCCGGACAGTGGGAGGACACCTAATAACGCCGGCTGGAATCTGCACAGCGCGAGTCACGGTAAACAACCACACTTATCCGGCGAGCTTCTTAATCCCGCAGCACGGCTCCAGGGATGTTATCCTAGGCATGGACTTTCTAAACCAACACGGTGCAGGCATCGACTTAAGGTCCAAGTTGATAACGCTTTCAACGCACAATGCGATACCACCGGATACAAACATCAGTTACCATGCCTTGAATGTGCTAGAAGAACAAGTCACCGTTCCGCCTCGCTCCAGCGTAAGGATTTTCGTCGGTACCGAAGTGCATGCAGACATGGAGGGCGTCATCGAGGGCGATCATCACTTACTGCACGACCGTGAAATTTGCGTTGCTAGAGGCATAGCTGAGCTACGTGAAGGGAAAGCAAGAGTGATGCTCACGAACTTCATCCACGAATACAAGCACATTAACAAAGGCACAACGGTCGCCTACATCGACGAAGTAGTACAAGCCAGCAGTGCTTTCGCCTTCACGGATTCTAGTGCACCTGCAACGACGACTGTAGTACCTGAACCAACTTTCGACGTCAATCAGAACCTTCCCAATCATAAGAAAGAACAGCTAAAAGCTCTGCTCCTGCAATACAAGGACTGCTTCTCGTCGTCGTCAAAAGTTCGACAAACCCCTGTCGCTAAGCAGCGCATCATAACCGACGAATATATCCGCCCACTCCGTCAGAGCCCGTACCGAGTTTCGGCGCGCGAACGTGAGGCCATAAGGCAACAAGTTGACGAAATGCTACGGGACGACATCATCTAGCCGTCTAAGAGTCCGAGGGCGTCCCCCTGGTGTTAGTAAAGAAGAAGGATTTAATTAACGCCAAGTTTCTGCGTCGATTATCGTCACCTCAATAAAATCACGAAGAAGGACGTATACCCTCTCCCACGTATTGACGACGCCTTGGATCGACTCTACAACGCAAAGTTTTTCGTCAATGGACCTCGAAACCGGCTACTGGCAAGTCGAAGTCGACGAGAGGGACCGGGAGAAGACTGCCTTCTTAACACCAGACGGACTGTTCGAGTTCAAAGTCATGCCGTTTGGTCTTTGCTCGGCACCTGCGACTTTCCAACGCATCGTGGATAATGTACTGGCAGGCTTGAAGTGGCAGACTTGCCTCGTCTATTTGGACGACGTCGTTGTGTTTTCCTCAAGCTTCGACGAACACCTCCGGCGCCTTCAAACAGTTCTTCAAGTAATCAAGACCTCCAGACTCACGTTAAAGCCAGAAAAGTGCCGCTTTGCATACGAGGAGCTCTTGTTCTTGGACCACGTCATCAACAAGTCTGGAGTGTGCCCTGACCCACAGAAAACTGCGGCCATCGCTGACTTTCCTCCGCCCACCGACAAGAAGGAAGTTCGTAGATTCCTTGGACTGCGCGCCTATTACAGGCGCTTCCTTAAGGATTTTTCACGGATTGCTGAGCCACTGACGTACCTCACGAAGGTCGACGTGGAGTTCAAGTGGGAGACGCCGCAAGTTGAAGCACTTGAAGAACTGAAGCGACGCCTGCAATCGCCGCCAATACTTGCACATTTCTACGAAACGCCGATACCGAAGTGCACACCGATGCAACCAGCGTATATAGGACTCAGCGCCGTGCTTGTGGAGAGGACTGATGGACTAGAAAGGGTTGTAAGTTACGCTAGCTGGTCGCTCTCGAAGGCAGAAACAAATTATTCCACAACCGAAAAGGAGTGCCTCGCCATCATCTGGGCTACTTCAATGTTTGGCCCCTACCTCTAAGGCAGGCCCTTCAAAGTTGTGAGCGACCACCACGCCTTGTGTTGGCTAGCTGACTTGAGGGATCCTTCAGGTTGCCTCGCACGATGGAGTCTGAGACTTCAAGCATTCGACATCACCGTCGTTTACAAGTCAGGGCGAAAGCACTCTAACGCCGACTGCTTGTCTCGTGCCCCCGTCGAACCACCGCCACAGGACGACCAGGATGACGACACTTTGTCGGGACCCATCAGTCCTTGTCTACTTGTCTTGCGCCCCCGTCGAACCGCCGCCACAGGACGACCAGGATGACGACACTTCTTGGGACCCAACAACAGTGAGCTGACCCGGAACTAAGGAGCCTTGTAGGCTACCTGGAAGGCAAGACCGTCATTGTGCCCAAGGTGATCAGGCGAGGATTGGCGTCGTTTTTCTTGCAAAACGACGCCAATCCTCGACAAATCCAATCCGACGACAAACGTGACCTTCGCATACAACACGGCCGTGCAAGAAACGAAGCATGTGGCGCCGTTCAACCTGGTCTACGGAAGGAACTCGGCAACGACGCTTGATGCCATGCTACCGGACGTCACCGACGAAGAAAATCTCGACGTTGCCAGCTATTTGCAGCATGCCGACGAAGGTCGACAGCTCGCCCGCCTGTGCATCAAGAACCAGCAGAGGACCGACAGCCGACACTACAATCTTCGACGATGCTACGTCGCGTACCAGCCCGGCGACCTTGTTTGGGTCTGGACTCCGATACGCCGACGAGGACTTAACGAGAAACTGTTACGTCGCTATTTCGGACTATACAAGATAATCCGACGTATTGGCGCACTGGACTGAGGTCGTGCCAGACGGCATTTCGCAATCACAGCGGCGCCGGGCACGACCTGAAGTCATCCACGTAGTGCGTCTTAGGCCTTTCTACGCCCGCTAAAGAATTTTGTTACTTTGTTACTTTGTTATTGTTTGTTGTTTTTTCTCTCTATCTGTACGCGTGGTTGTTTTCGCTTTCTTGTTTGTAACATCGGGACGATGCTTTTTAAGGGGAGGGTATTGACACGTATACATGTTTATCTTTCACCGGTGACCGCTTTTCACCGGCTAACAAATGTTAAACGTTATCGCTAGGCACAGGACGCGCCTGCATGTATCGGAAGTTTCTCGAACGTTATCTATGCTTCTACCCGTTGTCTCTTGTCACCGACGCTCATGTAATCTGATTGTATGAGCGACGCGAAGTATCTAGAACTTTCTGAAAGACATGCGGGTACCAGGGATTATTCTGGGGCCTTCAATGACTCATGTATAAAAGCCGACGCGTTTCGCCGCTGATCACATTTCGACGATCGCCGACTGTATTCGCCGCTTTCTTTCTGCTTCAAGTGTAGCTGGCTTTTGTGGGCACATGTTCGCCCAATAAATAATCAGTTTCGTCATGCACAGTTTTACGACTGTTCACATCAGCGTCACTACTACGTGATGGTATGGGAATCTACTGATCTTACTATCTGAAATAGAGCACTGCACGGGCCGGTTTTTCAAGTCCGGGCCTGACCCGAGCCCGAAGTACCATACTTTGGCCGGCCCGGTTCTGTTCGACCCATTAGGCTTTTTGCCTATACGAAGCGAGCTCGAGTTCTCGATTATTGTGAAGATACTCTCATGTGATCAACGGCCGCCGGGTGGTCTTCAAGCTGCATCAAAGCAGGTTTTTGCCCTGCATCCCTTCTTGCTGGTTACTTGATAATTTAACTGCGAGAGAAATAAACATTTCAGTACTAGCCGAACACGCACAGATTATTATGTGAATATTTGGTATGAAAACAAACCATACAATCGACAGTTAAGGAAATAGGGAGGGATCAGACTAACAACCATCGGGAGTGGCAGAACCCCGGCTTACATTTAGGGATGAAGTTCTAGAAAAGCACATTGGATTGATCACCATGCTCGTGCTTTAAAGAGTGTGGCAACATAATATTGCGAAGGCATAGGTGAACACTACCGTACCCGCCGCGGCCCGCCATTTAATCTCACTTTTGAATCTGATATAGTCATTCGGATACAGTGATAGAACTCGAGCCAATAATTTTGGCGCGAATGTAAATTTAGATACGCTGGTTACTGGCTTTCAGGAATACGATAATACACGGCCACTAGAAGCTTTTTTTTTCATTAAGCAGAAATTGTTGAGCCACAATGGCTAACGCTCATCATATTTTCACACGGAACATGTCATTTTTATTGCTTTATTCGGCTTCATTATAATTATGTCAATTGTTTAATCGACAATTTAGTCATCCTTGTTTAGAAATATATGCAAATTTAGACTCTGTCTAATTGTGTTTCAGTACAGTGCATCTACAACGTAGGCTTTCCTTGTTTTTGTTTTCCGCCCAGATTAAAGTACGATCTGCTTGCTTATTCACGTAAATTCGCAGACAACGCACCTAGTGCTTTCAAAAACATGTACAAGGCTGCGAACACGAGGGTCGAGCCACTTAACGAGTGCAAATAGCATTGAAAATAAAAATTTACTGAGGCAATAAAATGCTCTGCATTTCTATTTTGTTTTTCATATTCCCCTCCCCAATGTTGAGAAATTTTGCAGCATCCGCGTAGACTTAAAGCATTTGTCTAAGAACAATATACACTTGAAAGTCTCAGTTTAATTAGTTGGGCTAATTGTTAATTCACCTACGGCAGAATATTCAACTCGCTTGAAAATATAACGAAGAAAATTAATGGAAACGAGTAGGAAGTTGCCCTGTGCCTTAAGATACAAAAAAGTTGCAAATGAATTTTCAGAATTTATTTGCTACAATTTTCTCGAGGTACTCTAAGTAATTCTTGAAAACTTATTTAATTTTTGTTTTTCCTTTAAAATGATCGCACCGAAAATCTAGATATTTTGTGCAGCAACAAAATATTGCAGCCGACTCTGCCTCTAGGCACGTCTTCCGCTTTTGAAAAATGTAACGAGCTCTATCGAAACTCATCTCATTGATTCCCGTTAAGGATAGCTCGGATACCTGAGACAGTCTAATGAATGTTTTTGCAGCGAGTCTCACATCAATCCAATAGTTTTCCATTTCTTTAGTGCGACTGCAATGCATATATATTTCTAACTCTTTGTCAGGTTGATTCGAATCTGTGATGCCTAGCAACTCTTGAAGTGTGCCTTTCGCCGCTATTCCCACCCATCCAAATGTGTTTCCCCTTGTCGATAGGCGGCACCGCTGTCGTAATCATACCGCTACCTCCATCAAACGTCGGGTCGTCCGTCACTTGCCTGAGCACGATGACCTCTAGGAATTCGAGGTGTTAATAGGCTGGGAACAGTGTGGACATGAGTTCGTTAGTGTCGCGAATATGAAAGAATTCCTGCAGAACCCATGTTAAGATGACTATCGAAGTTAATGCGATCATTCACACAATCTAGCGATCTAAAAGCGACACACCGTGTTAGCTAAGACACCTTTATTTAGAATCCGTAGTGTTTCCACTGATGTTTCAAGTGATTCGGCTATATGCTGCCATGCACTGTCCCCCTGATTGACCCGCTTTGTTGTGACCATCGCTCGCCAATGTTACCTCACGATGGTAGAACAAGAACCGCAGGCCGACGGTGCATGCAGTGACGACAATGAAATTACGAGGTAGGAATGATGTCGATAGAACGACGAAGGCATACAAGGACGACGGCATGACGACGATGAGATGATTCTGAAGTGATGGCGATAAATAATTGCGACGGAATACAATGCCATGACGCCGGTGTTCTAATCTCGATTGATTGACAATAATTGCACAATACTAGCGTAATGAAATAGAAATTATGCTGATGGAATCCGAGGTGGTATGACGACCAAAGCATTTAGTAATTTTTAGCCAACCAGACACGCTTCTGAATAACATACCAGCCTTCTCCCTTTCTTTTCTCCTATTCCTTCCCAAGACGCTTTACAAACATACCCTCGGCCGTTGAGCTCAGTACGCAGGTGCTCTAGCTCATTAGGCCACGATCACACGTTTACAAACGTATCTTGCCAACAAGTATATTATGCAAGCTCGAACTTAGGGGGAACGTTGACCTTAGGGGTTCCTATCGAAATACATGAGAAATCGGCAATAGTTTCTCAGAGCAACCGATGCACCAAATCTGATGAGCTATGTTGAATTTAGAAAAAAAGTTAAAATGTAGTGATTGCAGAAAGGGATATTTTATTATAGGCTGTCTACTCTTTTTACGTAAAATTTTAAAGAATTGCCAAATTTCAAAAAAGAAAACTTGACTTATAGAGCTATGTACCTCAGCAGCTAAAAATTATATCGGAATTCTGTAAATTGCACTTAATAATACATCCAAAGCGGATAGCAATCATATATCATACACCATCCTGAAATATACCACTATGTTGTGAATGTTGCATTTGCAAAACCCTTCCAAACATTACAAAAAATTCACGAAAGTTTTAAGGTATAGCAAAAAAAAATTGTTCGCTTTTGATGCTCCAAAGGGTGCAGTTTATAGAAATGTCATATTTGTTTTTAATGGCTGAGTTGCGGATTTGGAAACTTCATGCTTCTATTTTTTTTCAAATTTACGAACATCCTGCGATTCTTTGAAAACATTACACTATATAAACGAAAATTATATTTGCTGCAGTCTCTGCACTTTAACTTTCCCTCTTAATGCAACACACTTCATTCAGATCGGTTCAGCGGTTTTCTCATAAAAGCATTCCTGCATTTTACGTGTATTTGAGAATCCGGCATTGAAGATAGGCCCGAGCTAAAGCTTCCTCTTAAACAATGGATCACGCCAGTTCTATAGGAAACCCATGAAACAGAACCCTGACGTATATGCAAGACCGTGGCCACAGTGGTGCAGAAATAAAAAGTCTGCTCAAGGAAAAAAAATATATATTAAACGGAAGCTTCGCGGGAGCCTTTATCTCGGCCAGACATCTCTCCAGAATGTGGACGAGCTTTCTGGCCAGGTGCCTAGCAAAACCGTCGATTCATTGTCAGTATAGAGCAAGTAGCTGGCCGTCTTCGAGATAACGCTGATACACAAGTGCGCTCGTTTCCAAGCATCGAGGTGAAGCGACAGCTTCAGGGTGTGTTTCTTTTTATTGCGCTTTCTTTAGTTGTGCGTCATAGCATACGTCATAGCGGGAATTTCAAATTCTTTAAGGTCGATACGCCACGTGGTGGCGCAAAAAGGAAACTGTACGAAATGTCCCTAATTCCTGGTATTGATGAAACAGAATATGCAAATGTTATCATACCGCATTTGTTCGTTGTCACTGGAATGCCTAAATCTTTTATAATCAACGATGAAATAGCAGATGCTAAGGATCCGGAAACATGTGGTCTTTTGAAAACTTGAAAGGTGGCGTCAACAACTATCTTTTATATTTCAGATGTTTTCAGTCATGCAACTTATTGACCTTCGATGCACGTGATACTATACAAGTATATACTCTGCTAACCCCATGTTGTCATTATATTATTATTATTATTATTATTATTATTATTATTATTATTATTATTATTATTATTATTATTATTATTATTATTATTATTATTATTATTATTATTATATTAATAATATTATTATCATCATCGTCATTTTCATCAAGAGGAAACTTCACCTAAGACGCTGCTATCTACATAGATAATAAGGGTGAAATTGTCTTGATGTGCATTCCCTGCACTAAGATCGACAAGGTTTGTTGCTTTTTTAAGGAAAAGGTTAAAATCTCGACTGCAGGGGGACTTTTTTATGAGACAATTGTTTGTATTCTGAAAAAAATCTAATTGCAACATTACAAGCCAAAACTGATGCGTCAAGTTTACATCTCTGGAACACGGGAAGAAAAATTACGTGAAAACATATAAACTGCACCTATCTCGAAGCCTAAAGTGGACTAAATGGATGTAACATACACTTCTTTAAAAGGTACCATCATTTTATTAGTGGCACGCTTTAAGAATCCATCTTACACATTGCAACAATATTACGCCAGGTGAGAAATCGAAGAATGGATTTGCCTGCTTGAGATGTCGGAAGAGGTACGATTTAGAGAACTGGAATTTGCAAACTTAGTATCAATTTCATAAAGTTCATCGATTGTAGGCACATTTGGCAAAAACCATATTCTGAAAATAAACCCTGCTGCTTAATCTCGCTATAATTTAGCTTTCTCTCTTAAATACAACAATTTTCATTCAGATTGGTTCAAAGGTAATGCAAACAGAGCATTTCTGCGTTTCCCATTGCGCTTGAGTTGGCCTTCAGCTAAAGGTTCCACTTGACGTCACTTTAATCGCCGTATTCTATAGAGCGTTCCTCCACTCGACAATCCACCTCTAATCATCGATGACTATGACATTGTAATGATGATATGTGAATGTACCCTTTGTGTCCCACAGCTAAACTGGGATTGCCCCAGCCTAGGAGATTTAAAAAAGAAAGAGTAAATTGCAGGGCAAGCCTTCGGCAGAAGTGGTCACTGCGCTCGATGATCATCCATAGCAATCGTTACGAAGTGTTCACCTTCGCAAGTCAAGGAGCGACGCTGTGCTCATCTCGGTGGAGTGGGGTAATACGTTCAAGTCGAGGATGATTGGGGTGAATACGGGGGTAATTGTTCGCTGAGGCGCATCGCATGGTTGGTGAGCTGGCTTGTATACCTCACCGATAATGTAGTCGTATTGCTGCTGCAGTTCACCCAGTCGGTAGTCCCGGAGCAAGTGAAGGTGTGCGAAAGGCACGTGGCTCAGCATGTTGACCAGTGCGAATAGCAGTCGCAAGCGGTTTTGCGGCGAGGCACCGTGGCCTGATAGGGCGTACGTCATGGCATCCAGGCCACCGCTCATGGTTCACGCTTAGAAAAAGCTACAGCGTGAACTATACCGCTGCCTTAATGTGCACACCGTCAAACCCATTCCGCGTATCCCATGAAAAAGAGAAAGTGGAGCTGTGGAAATAAAAGGAACTAGTTGGCCGTCACAACATCGGACTCAGGTTCGTGTCACTGTTAATCATAATCGGATGAACGCACACTATTGTTACAGTAGCGGGGATCACTTTCCAGCAGCACCAGCAACACGCAGAACGGTTGTCGACGCCGTCCGCGTTCTTGCCGAGTTCGCACCAAACGCGCGCGGCGTCCGGACTGTTGCCGGTGCCTCTGGCGGCGGCTCGGAGGTTTTCGACCAAATCAGACTGGACACTCGTCGAGCCGCGTCGGAAGTCTTTGCCACCTACTCGCCTCGCAACGTTTCTATATAAATAAGTTTCGGTTTGTATATAGACTTGTGCTTACTCATGCTTAAGCAACTTCTTCATGTGCAACAGATGCATGATACATATACAACTTCAAATCTGAGACAGAGAGAGAGAATAAACTTTAATCAAAGAGCACGCGAGCGTAGGTAGCTCCTCCGCTCTGCATGCAGTGGGTGGTCCCCTCAGTCCAGGAGTCCAGCGGCCTTAGCTGCCCTTCTCGCTCGGTTGACCAGGTTGAGCTGGCCCGTCGAGTCGGAACTCGACAGCGCTGCCTCCCATTGCCGTATGGTGGGGTGTGCTATGGGTGTGAGCTGTGGTGTGTTTGCGCAAGCCCATACCATGTGGTAAAGCGTTGCACATTGATCGCAGTGTGGACATTTATAGCAATACAGCGCAGGGTGTATGGCGTGGTAAAGACTCAAATGTGGATATGTGTTTGTTTGGAGTTTTCGCCATATTACGGCTTCCTCTCGCGTCAGAGCATTATGCGGTGGGGGTAGTGTTCGTCGTGAAAGGCGATAGTGTTGTAGGATGTGCGTGTAGGTTAATGGTATGGGCTCTTGTTGGAACTGCTCGGCTGACAGTGGCAGTGACAGCTGTCAGCTTCCCATATCACTGTCAGAGCTGACAGGTGACCTGTATAAGCCGGTCCTTGCCAGCATGAGACAAAAATATATTGTTGATGAATATGTACACAGCGCGAAAAAAGAGACGGGCAAGGTAGAAGACACTGCACAAACGCTTTTTGTTTTATTTTTATTTTTTTGTGCAGGAGGCCAGACGAGCGCTCGTCCAGTCTTAAATCGTGCGCGAGTTCCTTTTCGGGCTCTGTACAATCAACGTGCACGGAAAATAACTCGCCCAACTTTCAAGATCGCCTTACTTTTTAATGCGATTAGCATTCTTAGGATACTGGACGGATTTTTCGGTATCTATCTGTCTGTCCATATTGTGGAGTTTCATATGTGCTCTTGGGACAAGGTAACGACAACGCACTAGTGCAAACGAAGGAGACGAACTGCTTTTTGCTCTCGAGCTGTCGGCTGAACTGGTCAGCGATGCAGTTGTCTTTTATAAATATACATTCTAAATAGTCTCGAGTGCTTAACCTTTCGTTCGCGTAACAATATCAAGCCTTGTGATGAAACGCTAAATGAATGCTGAATGAAATGACAAATACAAAGATACAAGGTGGTTTTATTCCTTGTGTACACAAGGTGGTCCTTGTGTACTTCTTCGTTGTGGTTTCGTGTTGTGTGCGCAAAAGTTTCATTATGGTTTTATTTGGCAAAAAGGAGGTGAGGTTGGCCGGCCGGCCGGAAAACCGTGTCTCTGGCCTCTTGCTCCCCATAGGGGCAAGAGGAAAGGGAAAATGAAGAGAAAGGGAGAATCAGATGACAGGCGGCAATGCAATAGAACAATTAGCCATATACACAGCACACAATACTCAGTGTAAGCCCTTTGTCGCACTACACGCGGAAGCAAGTATTAGTCTAGGCAACCTGGACCTGGCAGCAGTCTGCTGCTGAGGATGTTTAGTGGCATCCCCTTTGAACCGGGGCCGGGTAAGATAGACACCTAGCCTCGCTGTATTTCGTCAAGTTTTACGGCATCTATCGCATCTAGCATTCAATTCTCCATCTGATCTCGATGTCGCCTTTCGTATTTAAGTATTCTGTCACTATACTGCACCATTACCTACACTATGATTCCGGTTCTATCAGTCTCATCTCTGTTTTTCTTTTTTTTTTACAGAGAAGAGCTGTCTATGGCTAGGATCCCGAACAAATTCGCCTCCGTCGACAGAAGCCCAACCGATGTGAGCCGATCCCGGCGGCAGTGCAGGGCCAAGGGCAATACCCCCGTAAGGCAAAGGCGGGAAGCGAACATACCGCTCAGCTTTGGTTTCAATACGAAACGCACTTATAAATAAAAAAAGAAAACGTCAAACCACTAGATTGCTGGTGAGACGCGCGCCCTTCCGCGCATGTCAAAACCGAAAACAAAGCAGTGGTTCGCCCACTTCGTAAAAGTTGACGTGTCAATACGAAACGCACAAGTAAAAAAAAAACCGTCAAGCAACATTATTGATGATCAGGCTCGCGAACTTCCTCGTGCATTAACGTACGTTGCCCCAATCCCTCGCCGGTGGTCGTTGTCGGAGACTTTAACGTAATCATCTCAAAACCGGAAACGAAGCAGTGGTTTATCCACATCGTGCAAGATGTTGGCCTCGGTTAATTCAATGATCCGAGCCATCCAACTACCGTACACGAGTCATGCATCGATTCAACTTTGGCTAAAAACATTTCTCAAATAAGAACTGAAAATGTCAGTGTATATAACAGTGACCACAAAGCAGTTATAGCAGCCATTTCAAAGTAATAAATAAAATATAGGTTTCGTAAACTGCATTCAAACGTGTGTTTGTGACATATATCACTTTGGAGAGCAATGTGCGTAATGAGCGCACATCATGCGATCGGTGTTTGAAAAGTTCGCCTACATTGGGCGCAACATATCTGCAGCTTCGCTCACCAGCCGCCTTCACAGGAATGGATTGGCGGCGACTTTTTTTTTTTTCGCCAGTACTCTACTCATTTCCTTACTTACCTCGACTGCTTACTAGTTAATCCTTCCACCTGTTGTGAATACCAGCACTTTTTGGACGTGGAAACTTCCTATACGGGTCTCGCTGGGTGATTATCTTGGCATTCCATTACGATGTGCCGAATCGTTTCTGGGTTTCTGTGGCCCATATTTGTGCCGCTTTTTTGCTGTCAGTCAGCCAGTTCGGGCCACAAATAGCAAGTAATGCACCTTTGCCTTATCGTGCAGACTTTCTGTGCTGATTTCTTTCTTGTCATTTCGGTAAATTTGCGTGGTATTTTTTGGTTCCTTCCTTTGCATCTAATTTAACGTCTCTGTTTCTCACAATTTTCTTTTTATGACTCTTGCTTGTCTACACACACTTTCAATTACCTTGTACTTGGCTGCCAACGTTCTTGGCCTATTCCTCAATTTTCGTGTCCACGAAATTGAGGCACACATAATCGTGCACTTTAGCTGGTCATGTATTTTCATCCATGTTACTTAGGCTTTCTTAAAAACTAAGCTTCCTCTGGACTTCTCTGGCTTCACAAGAAGCCCAGCCCATGCCACGTTGCACTTCCTGACTGCAGATGTCCCGGACCTTGTTGACTACGAGTATTGAGCCATCCAGAACTACTACGGAGGGAATCGCTTGCGATATCTACAACCCCATCGAAACTAAAGACTGAGGAGGCTACTGCCTGGCGTAGGCTCCAGACAGGCACTTACACGAACCTACACATATTCTATCGCATACGCCCCACATACTACAGGGACGAATGCGCGTGGATCAACCAACCCTATACCCCATTACGTGGGAGTTCACGCTGCACAACATAGAACACCACGACGCGAATACCACAAGGCGCCA
Source organism: Dermacentor silvarum (assembly GCF_013339745.2). Classification (NCBI taxonomy): domain Eukaryota; kingdom Metazoa; phylum Arthropoda; class Arachnida; order Ixodida; family Ixodidae; genus Dermacentor; species Dermacentor silvarum. Next base: position 148,818,645 of record NC_051155.1, on the reverse strand, counting down.
CAAGGTGCCTAAACACCAGAACACAAGGCGCCCGAACACTACAAGGCGCCCTGCTGTCGAGCTCGGTCCTCGGCCAGCTCAAGTTGATCTACAGAGTGGAGGTGATGGCAAGAGTGAGTGGAGCCCTGTACTAGGGGCCCCGACCATTAGCGATGCCCCTGGGTGGGGGGGGGGGGGGGGGCAACACAAAACTCTGATTATTCTTTCAATAAAGTCCGTCCGTCCGTCCGTCCGTCCGTCCGTCCGTCCGTCCGTCCGTCCGTCCGTCCGTCCGTCCGTTCGTCCGTCCGTCCATCCATCCATCCATCCATCCATCCATCCATCCATCCATCGTCCCTTGTGGTTTGACCGTGGGATCCCAAAGGCAGTAGACCCACCGTCGTCTAGTTAAAATCAGCAGGGTCTTTTTGGTGTAGCACACCGGAACACGCGACCGATGGAGGAGGAGGCGCCTGTGGGGATGCGTCGTCGGGCGTGGTTGACGGTAGCGTGCGGGATCGAACTTCTAGGTTGAATGTCTTCCAAGTACCCTACACATTCCAGCAATTCTAAATAGGTTTATTTCCTGGAAATTGAGACTGGCCAACACGGCGCTAGAACAGAAGCAAGAGTCACGAGCAGCGATACTGTGCCTAGCGCTGGTGATGATTATTGGCTAGCGTTCGTCCTATTCAGTACAGTACATATGTTGTTTTCCCCTCCTTTTATTATTTTTGAAACGTTCTTGATTTCTAGTCAAAATGAAACGTATTTCTTCTAATTCCATTTGATTCTAGGCCCGTCCCCTGTTGTGGGTACGCACCATCAATGAAAGGAAATGAAACCAAGTAGCCGTGTGGCGATTAGTTGCAGCAAGTCAAAAGATGTCAACAACAAAATTACAACAAAGTGTGCATTTATTGGAATGAAACAAACGCCCGAAAGAATCGTTGAGCGGGAAAGAAACATATTCGTTACGCCGCGAAGCGTGACTCTTCATTAGGTGGCGCCTCTGTCTGCTGGGTCTTAAACGTGAACCTTCAGGAACGTGACGAGCCCCCAAATCAGAAGCTCGAAGCAAAACAGCAAAGTTTGGCGGCCGTGAGCAGCGAAAGTATGTAACGAGGAACACTTATCCCTACTACATTTTGCTTGTCATCTCTGTCTGTTTATAACATCAAGCTTAAATATTGCCCCATCTCACCGTAAAGTTGCCCCTTACAAAACTTTAGACGTAATGGCATATGGTTCGTGAAACGAAAATATAGTTTCTTAAGTCAACATTTATTGTTAGGTTAGTTCGTTCATTATATCGGCAACGGTGCCAGTCACGAGGGGATATGCAAGAAATACAAGGCGCTCAAAGGGTGCCTTGCTATCGTCTCAATCTTCTTGTTTGTCCTTGGTTTTGTTTGGCGCCATTTGCTGTCATGTTCCTCTAACTGCATGTGCCTTTTAGCATATGTAGTTTGCTATGCCACTGGGAAACATGAGAACTTCAATCACATTGGTATTGCTCGAATCTTTATGGCAGTGCACAAACGACCACAAATCTTGTGTTGCCTCGTAGGAACCAACTCAGCAAGTCCAAGGCCAGACCATTTATCTTGCCTTCCACTGTGCGGAGTCTTCATTCATGGTCGTTGTCTTCCGCTATCATTGCAGCCGCTTTGCTTCCAATCATCATGGCGGCTGCGTGAGTATTGCCGCTTAGAATTTCGGGCATCACGGAGACGTCAGCCACTCGCAGACCGGTCACGTTGCCTCGGACCCTGAATGTAATTCAAAAGAAAATTTTTGCATGGGGAGTCTAGCAAAGGAAAATATTGAGCAATTAGATCAGAGAGTTCGCGGCACTAAAAAAGTCGCAGTTCCACCCGAAAGCCGAAGCACTGATTGCGATACCAAATTAGTGGACAACTATGCGAAGTAAGGATAGTAGTTTTATCGCCCGTACAAACTTTTAAACATAGGCATACTTACTAAATTAACAAGCATGGTGTTACGCGCACAGAAGCAAACTGAATCCATCTCACTCGATGAACACGGAAACTTGGTGTCAAAACGCTGGAGTAAGTAAGCGCGGCAGTAGCAGTGAGCGATTTGACCTTCGTGAAGCCGCTCGCATCAACGCGAACTATAAGCCGCAAAAACACAGCATAGGGCGGGCTCTTTCTCCGCCGCAGATGGCTTTAAAGATACGGCTGCCCCAGTGGACGCATGCGAGCGCTCGAGCCGCCAAGGCTATACACAATAAAATTGCATATAACGCGTGCGCAATCTCTCCACGAAACGTAATGATTGGGAAGCATGTGTATGCAGTCAACTGCGCACAATGGCACAAGAGGCATAAAAAGCAAAAAAGAAGTGAATGAACCAGCTTCGCTGTGGCTACCCATAAATCGCGCTTCTTAGTTTAAATGCACCAGCGAAGCCACGCTAGCGCACATGTCAGATCCAGATTGGTTTTATTAACACCACTTCTAAAGCTCCAGTTTTGGTTTTGTTTTACCACGGCCTACAACCTCCGCATTCTTCAACCGCGGATAGCAACAGCAACTTTTGCCGTACAAAGCAAGGTTCGACATTTCTCATGATTTCGAACAACTAAGCCTGTCGTTCAGGCACTGGCCAATCTCTCGCAAGTAAAGACGACCGCAGCTGAAAGGAATTCTGTACACGAGAGAAGTAGCGCATGGGAGGTAGTGACACTCGTCCTTCGTCATATTGTTTTTCCTTACTTGACTTCTCGTGATGCATTTGCACACTTGTGCCAACTTGCATGGCGCAAAAAATACAAGATCCACCGCATGCTTCCCTACGGCGTGCGTTAAGTTGAGCGAAATCTTGGAATCTATAACCCAAAGCTATTACAATCTGTTATTATTCCAATCTTTGGTACTTGACTTTGGTGTCATGGTGCTTCACTGCACACACAGTGCTCACTCACTTCCTCTTTTTATTCACCCTTTCCCTTACCCCCAGTGAAGGGTAGCAAACCGGACGTTCTTCTGGTTGACATCCGTGCCTTTCCTCTCTTTGCTTTCTCCTCCTCCTCTTCCGGACATCCAATTTAGGTAAGCGTCGACGCAAGCAACGGGCAGTGACCCGCAGCGTTGTCTGAACAGTCCAATCAAACGCTATCCTCGTTTATAGGAGCAACGTTTGTTCGCTTTCAAAACGAATAACATTGCCCACACTGAGCGGTTTTTTTTTCATATCTAATTGACTGACAAGAGGCGAGGACAACGCTCAAGTGGAGAGGGTTTCGATGGCGCCGAGCCAGCGCCGTGAAAATAGATAGCCGGATAAAGAGAGGCTGCCGGCGTCTCCGATTGGTCCGCTTCCCCTTGCTTAACTTGTGGTGGCTGGTCGAAAATCACGGTGGCGTGCAACAGATGATTAAGAATGCCGCTAGAACGAATCCTCAGCAAGGAAGAGTTGGCAGAGCGATGGCGTATACGCATGCCGAAAGGGTCGATAACGTTTTACTGCCACGCAAAAAGGTTTATCATGCGCAGATAAATGCATGCTCGCCGGCAGGTCCGAGTAGCGAGTGCCTAAGCTATCGGCGGGTAGCCATCTTCTATCCCTTTCGGAACGGATCATTCTCTGGCTATTCAGAAAAAAAAACAGTTTTGTTCGGCATATAATGCATCTTTTACGCGTACGCGTCACTTTGACGCGGTGAGTTTTCACGGTTTTGTGACATCGCGTGACAGACAGGCGAAGTGGACGCAGCCCGAAAACTTTTGACCAATAGCAGAGGGCTAATGGCGAAACGGCTTGAAGTCAGGAATAATTGTTTTTCTTTCATTTGGTTTATCATGCGTAATCAGTGTGTACAAGTTGTATCAGATGGGGAGCTATCGTGGTTATCGTGACGTCGCGTGACACACAGGCGAGTTCAGGGTGGGCGGAAAATGTTTTGACCAACCGTGGAGGGCTGATTGGGCAATTGAAATAGAAACGTTTGGAATAGCTTTACGTTATAGCACCCCTTATGCACATATGGCACAACCTCGAGCAAACGTCTCATCTGCGAGGTACCTACAACGTCTACCACAGGTTCTTTGTGCAGCTGGTTAAGCAGTGTTGCTGCGACAGCTTGAAGCAGCGGATGCGGGAAACCAGCCTGCTGCAACCTTGATACTTGGTGACCGAAGCTTTCCGTTAACCTGTGTGGACAAAACTTTAAAAGAGCCGACCTGAAACATAATTTAGCGATTCCCCTTTTAATAAGTTCTGAATGTGAGGAATCGAACCGTACATCAGTTTCTTGGATCCTGGTATGTATGTCTAGCAGATGCGGCCACTTTCATTGAAAAGTTTGCGAAGGTCTAAAGAAAGGTCGCAGTTTCGCCCGAAAGGCGAAGCATCGATTGCGACAGTAAATTAGTGGATAACTACACGAAACAATGATCGTAGTTTCATTGGCCGTATTGACTTGGAAACAATCGCTTGCCGAATAAATTAACAAGCATAGTGTGGGCGCGCACAGCAAACATGAACACATCCTACTCGATGACCGCGGACACTCGCTCTAAAAACTCAGGCATAAGGAAACGCGGCAGCAACAGCAAGCAAAGTGACCTTCGTGCCGTTGTTTCTCGCTTCAGAGCAAAGTGGGCGCCGAGAACACACAGCACGCTCAAATTCTACGAGCCGCCGGCTTACCTATAGACACTGCCCCCAACACAGATCACTCACAAGTCAGGTTCGCGCGACCTCGCGCCGCCGCCACATACACTTGCAGCCGGAGTAAAATGCTGCCCCATTCCCTCCCCTCACCCCGATGCCTCGCATCGTTGGGTGCCTCGCTCGTTGGCTCCCCTGGCACGCTTTAACTCGCACATACAGCGTAGGGCGCGCGGTGACGGTGCTATCGCCCTCGGACTTTATACGGATCCTCACGGCGACGGGGACGACGATGACGATGACGACGATGGCAGAAATTCACCTATAGTGTCCATATAATTGCTATCTCAATAAAACTGAATGTAATGGGCCTGCTGGATCCCAGACATGAAATTTAGTGAGGAGGAACACTTGCTAAAGCTTCTACGCCCGACATTTAATCGGAAAAACTTCGCAAGGCACACAACTTCCCTAATATTATTCAGTAATTGGCCGCATTTGACTATTTATTAAGTGACAAGCAGCCCAGCCACGAATATTACTGTTTAAATACCGAGAACTTCCGTCTTCGATATTTTTAGCTAAGCCGCACTTACACGCACAGGAACAAAGACGTCTTTCTAACGCAGGATCACCATCGTTGACCCGATAAACTTTCTGAGGGTTCTAAGCTGGTGTAGTTAGCATACGTTCAACATAGCGAGCAGCGCAGACTACGGCAGAGGGGAACGAACAGCGCGTCTGTTCTGTTCGTACGACTTGCTGTAGCCTACACTGTTCGCGATGCTTTCACGCATTCGTGCGCAAATTCATACGCTTTCATTCTCGCTCATTTGTTCACTCACCTAAGGCGTTCGTCCACGACAGCCGAGTCATGTGAACCCATGGGAACTGAGCAACAGATGTGCAGTCCGGGGCTCGCCAAGTGGTGAAGCAGGCATTCGATGTACTCAAGGCTCCACCGTGGTCCCGCGTCAGCGCAAGGCGGAAAGGTCACGTCCCAGGGCTTTGCGCCGATGCTCTTCATGGCCTTCGTGGTCAGTATGCGATCGATGAAGATCTTGGTGCCTGCGATCAGGGGAGCAGATAGACTTTGCCTTCAGCCTCCTGGTAGCCAAAGATGTATGTATGTGATGGTGCACCCCTGTTTTTCAAGCGAATCTTTCTTTCCTAGCCCTTCGCGATATGATTTAGGTGCGCAATTGTTTCGCCCAATACAAGAGTTATGTATCTCATAACGGTGACCCGCAAAGAAGTGCTCACGCGTACTTCGTGTAATCAAGCAATTATTCCCGTTACAAAACCTGGGGCGCTATAACGTAAAATGATTCCAAACTGTTTTGATTCCAAACTCCTGACGTCAAATTTACGCAACCACCGACGCAAGCATCGGGCGGTGACCCGCAGCGTTGTCTGAACAACCTAATCAAAAACTCTCCTCGTTTATAGGAGGTCACCTTTGTTCGCTTTCAAGACCAATAACATTACCCACACTCAGCGGTTTTTCTTATCTAATTGGCTTACAACAGATGACGAGCACGCTCTAGTGGAGAGGGTTTCGATGGGGCCGAGCGAGCACAGTGAAAATATAAAACCGCATGAAGAGGGTGGTTCTGGCTTCTCCGATTGGTCCGCATCGCCTTACTTAGCTTGCGGCGGCTGGTCGAAAATCGCGGCGGCGTGCAACGGAACGTTAAGAATGCCGCTAAAACGGATCCTCAGCAAGGAAGAGTTGAAAAAGCGATGTCGTATACGGGCCGAAAGGGTTCGATAACATTTTACTGCCACGCAAAAAGGTTTATCATGCGCAAATAAATACATGCTCACCAGCAGGTGCGAGTAGCAAGGGCCTGAGCGATCGGCGGGTAGCTATCTTTTCGGAATGGGGCAGTCTGTGGCTATTCAGAAAAATTTTCAGTTTTGTTCGGCATACTAATGCATTTTTTTTCGCGTACACGTCACTTTGACGTGGTGAGTTTTCGCGGTTTTGTGAGGTCGCGTGACAGACAGGCGAAGTGGGCGTAGCCAGCAAACATTGGACCAATAGCAGAGGGCTAATGGTGAAAAGGCGTCGAATCAGACAGACGGACAACGAACTTTATTTCACCCTGAGGAGCTACTGTCAGGACCCCCTAACCGGAGGCTGTTGTAACCGCTGGCCGCGCCCACCTAGAGGACAGAACGCCGTGACGCTCCGCCCTTTCCTGGGCCCTCTGGATAGCCTGAACATGCTTTCGGACTACCGTGCTTCTGATGGCGTCGAATCAGGAATTATTATTTTTCTTTTGTGCGGTATAATCATGCATAATTAGTGTGTACACGTTATATCGTTATATCTTATGGGGGAGCTATCGCGGTTTCCGTGACGTCGCGTGACAGACAGGCGAAGTTGGGAGTGGCCCGAAAATGTTTTGACCAATCGTGGAGGCTGATTGCAGAAATTAGAATCAAAACAGTTTGGAATCATTTTACGTTATAGCGCCCCTGGACACCTAATATTGATTCAGAGCTAACTGTAAAGCGCATAGACCTCACACGTGAACAGCGCAGGATATTTAATGGCCTCACTGATTTTTTTTTCACTCTGCTGTGCTTAGGGTATACCCCATTCTTAGTATGTGCGACTGTGATACAAATGATTTGAAAGATTTAAAAATATTTACATATATGTCGTACTTCTCTGAGCATGCACCTCTCATCAACATTTCTCGTTCAGCGAACATCATACATTGCCTCGGTCATCGTGACACAGAGAGCTGAGAACTACAGGCGAAGAGGTTGTGCGCGTGACTCAAATAAGGTTCGTTGAGCAACACGAGAACAAAGTGAAAGCAGGAGGCAACGTTTCGACAAGGAGCCTTGTATTTTTCAATGCAACATATGCTCGTGTGATTTATGCTCCAACATTGCGGTGGATATGCCTGCTCTCTGTGTTTCACCACTAGCAGCTTTCAAATGTTCAATGTCTTTATTTCGTACTATAAACCCTGCCACATTCAAACTTTTGCGGCACCCCTAGACAATAACTGCGTGCAGCTTCTGCAGCTAATTACAAACACTTACTGCTTCGCATCATTTACTAAGTGTTGCTTTTTCTTTTCATGAGTAATACAATGAGCACTCACATTCCTACCTGCTCTATGGCGTGTTGCAATACGCAAGATGAACGCACTACCAGTCCCCTTTCAGCTCGTGGAGCGTCTTTTGGATTTGGATAGCGAATGAGAAGGCATTAGCGAGTAGCAGGCAAGAGGCGAGAATAATGCCGATCAGGAAGCTATGGAGGCTTCAGCTCGTAGTTGTGCTCGTACTGTGCAAGACTGACTGAAGTGCACATTCGAGCGGTCATTTGGTACGGGTGAAGCAAAAAGATGCACCCAGGTCATAATTCAAATGCATCTAGTTGCTCAGCAACTATGACCGGCCTGTAAATAATGTTTGTTTATTTGCATTTTTACCGAATTTTCAAATATACAGGGCACAAGTGGGAAAAGCAGGTCATATTCCATCTTGAGAGGGTCCCTGCACCAGTTGTGACAGGGAGTCACAACTGGTGCAGCCAAAAATAAGCGTAACTACAATCACAAAATATATTTATTGCTTAGGGCTCACTCAGGTTCAGGCTTACCAAAATTGTACTCACCAATGCTTACTCGAACTCAGACTCACATTACAACTAGACCAATATGGACCATATTTGGACCATATTTGACGCAATCTTGAGCAATGGGATCATGTGTTGTGACTCAAAGGCAGCCCTTCGGAGCTTGCAGTTTGCCTGACGCCATAGGACTCACGAGCAATTGCTACCGAAGAAATGATCATCATCCAGCTCATGTGTAAGGACACGACGAAACATTTCATTGGGTGCCACCGCATAACGGTATTACTGGTAATGACTTTGCCGACGAGGCGGCCCGGTCCAACCACGAAGGTACTGTACCTGAGCGGTTCCGATTCCACTGTCAAGATCCGACGCGACCGCAAGGAAACTTGATTTCCTGGCTCAGACACGCACTAGCTTAGTGGTCTCCCCCTAGTTCCCAGAAGTGTCAACTTCATAAACTTGACCCTTTTTAAAGCTGCAACTGCCATCACGAATTTCCCGCTCTAATGCAGCGTTGTTATGCCACCTTTGGATCGGGGTTGCATTCACGAAAGCATGCTCGTTGCGCATTGGAGTGGTTGGCACACGGATACGTTCGACTCCTGTGGGAGCGAAGAAACTACTGAACACGCCCTGTGCTCCCGCTTTCTCTATGAGCCTCCAGTACCGCCCTCTCCGGACAGCATTAAACCGGCTGGTCTCAAGACCGCTTTCAGAAGCCAAGATCCTTGGACCATGGCCATCCGCGTCGCTGGAGCAGAAAACAGCGAAGGCGTTGCTGAAGTAGTTGAAGATGACAGGTTTCTGCGGCCGTATGTGTTCTCTACCTTCCCTTCTTTCTAGCTTTTCACCCCCTCCTCCAGCTCGGGGTATCAAATCGGTCGTGCGTCTTATTAACCTATCTGCTTTTTCTTGCTTCTCTCTATGTTTAGTGACTGTTTGGCAAAATCCACAACCTTATTATTATACATGTATATTTAGCACAGTTGCAAAACACTTCGTTGAGCAAGTGAGCCCTGCGGCTTCTTTCTTCCTTTCTTTCATTCTTTCATTCTTTATTTCTTTCCTTCTTCAGTTAGTAGGCATAATATGGGAAGTAGAGCGTGTGGGTTAGCGCAGTTAAAATATACCATAATATGGGAAGTTTGGCAACTTCAAGGACAGAGGCCGCCGACCGGTATATTTAAACTTTTTCATTCTCCTCATGTAAACATCTGCACAATTCAGTGATCCCTGTGAAAACTTCAGCATCAGCAACTGATTGTATACGCAAATAGTTTTGGGCATTCGTCGTTTCGCTTTCAGTTCACACCGAAATTTATGTACGCCTATTGAAAGCTATTTATATACGCCTATTTGTATGTCGTAGTCACGATACTGCCAATAATTATGGTTTAGCAATTGGAATGAACGGCACTTTCAGTTTGTTCCAAGTTAGCTGTTCTTTGCGATTGGCGAATATTTCTCAAACTAAGCTCCACGCGTAGACGAGATTTCGATGCACGTTAAAGAACCACAGGTATTCAAAATAAATTCCGGGGCAGTCACTACGACATGCCTGATTATCAGATCGTGGTTTACGCACATAATTCTCCGAAATTTATTTAGCTTTATTCATGTATCCTGCACACCAGTTTATTTTCGCATGTAATGAATGCATCCGACAATCTGCCAGCCTCGTGTACGAGCAACCTACCTTCAGCGGCCGCTTTGGCGTCATCTGGGTGTTCGAGCAGATGAAGATCGATCTCCGGATAATCATTTGGGTCAGAGGAATGCAGCGTGATGGTACCGCGTGACTTAGGTCGGTTGTGAATGATCCCCACCCTGAAGCCAGGCACATTGTCATTCGGTCCCAAATATTTGTCGTAAGCCTGCATTCAGTAAATGCATGGTGCAAAATCAGTTATTGGGGATCTGTGATCGAGGGTCCCGTTGCAGTCTTTGACTTTGGGACCCTCGTCTGTATAGTATCGTTTACATAATCATTGTATTGAATGGATAATAAACTGAAACTGAAACTGAAACTTGTAGCTTCACTAGCATGCATGCGACTGTTGCTTGTTGTATGGTACTCAATGCTGTAAAGCTTTGTTAAATTCCCGCGCAAACACAATGGACGAAGAGGACGAGATGCAGGACGACGAGTTATCCTTGTTGAGCCCTCAAGAAAATACGCGTATAAGGCACTGTTCAGAATGCGCGACGATCTCGTACGTGTAACTCTACATATTTATGCAGACACCCTGTAAGCTTCTAGTTTGATATTTCTTGTTGATGAATAGTTTTATGCAAACCAAGCAACCAGTTCCAAAGTGTGAGGTGACATATGGGCTGGTAAAAGAGTGTATATAGACGTAAACGACAAATCAAAGACCGTCGACGAGGTGTGTAGGCATTCTAATGAGCTACCAAATAACTTTTTTAATGATTTTGCTTCTCACCTTGTATATTCGCGCGGTAATTTGATAATGATGTTGCGTCAAGCTCTCTATCACGAATAATGAACAGAACGAGCGCATGATGCGCTCTCCGATTGTCGCCTTATGAGAACCGACAAAACTGTGATGGTAGCGCTTAATTAAGGCTCATTCACACTAGCCCGACACGACACCGATCTTGGTCTGCCGACTGTTGGCGACAGCATCCAGCCGTTGGCCACAGCGTTTCCTGTTCTTTCAACTGCTGTCGCCAACAGTCGGCACACCAAAATCGGTGTCCTGTCGGGCTAGCGTGAATGCGCCTTTACCGCTATGTGGCGTGGTCTTCCAGCAACTTTCCGCGGTTAACAGAAATAAGCAGCTTCCGGTGAAACAAGTAACAACGCCGTCCATAGCGCTGTTTCAAGCGAAGGTCAATCTCACTGCTTAGTTAGTTCCTTCTCAACGAGTTGTCAAGCTCACAAAAATAATTGCTTTAGTTAGCGCACGTTAATGGACACAGCGGGTGGATGAGGAACACCCTTTTAGACGCAGGGGTAAAGTGTAGTACGTGACCTTACGTGTCGCAGTATGGAAGTCGTTATGGTGTTGCGCCTCTGACCTGCAGGTCGCGGGTTTGGTCCCCAGCCATCGGGGCCGCTTTGTATAGTTGCGAAATGGAAGAACGCTAGTGTGGGTTGATTTAGGAGAAGGTTAAAGAACCCCAGGTGTTCAAAACTATTCCGGAGTTCCCCACTACGGCGTGCCTCATAATCATACAGTGGTCTTGACACGTAAAACCGTGAAATTTATTTAGGTACGTGCGCGGAGGCGCAGGTAACTGGTCAATAAATCCTCATATGCCACCTTGTGGCATCAAGGCTGCCAACGCCGAGGCCCTAGCTGTGTAGTGATTCTTGGATGATTGTAGTGATTCTTGGACAGATGGTTCTTGGATACCTAAACAAAACCAAACAGAACTTAAACCTTGTTTCATCTCTGGCCAGATTAGAACGCAACATCCCATGTTATAACACCAGGTCCCCGGAATACTGGCATGTGCCGCATGTGCGTTCAACTTATGGTAACCAGATGATTTGTTACACTCTCCCCACTTTGCTGAATAATCTCAGATCTGTGTCCATTGATGTATTTAATTGTTCTGGCAGAGAACTGTATAATTTCTACTGCCCCAAGAAATCGGTTTGACTATATATGTAATCTATTTTGTTCAAGAGCTGTATGTATCTATGTATCCATATTGTTCGTTTTTCCCGAATTGTTTGATGTGTGAAGCAAAATGCTCTCAATCTCTCTTTCCTTTCTCTCTTCCGTTTTTTTTTCTTTTTCTCCTCTTCTTTTTCTCCCATCTGTTTCATCTGTTCGCTTCTTGCTGTCTGCTGCCTTCTGGTTGTTAGGACTAGTCAAGTTGCTGTTCGTAGCAACTTTTTTCTAATCCCTTGGAACCTTCTACCACTTATTTTCATGAATAAAGGTATTATTATTATTATTATTATTATTATTATTATTATTATTATTATTATTATTATTATTATTATTATTATTATTATTATTATTATTATTATTATTATTATTATTATTATTATTATTATTATTATTATTATAGTGAACGAGAACAATATCCGGGTGGCTAGATTTTTCGTTAGTAACACATAATCGTGCACCTTGAATCCGTTTTCGTATACTCAGGGCGCGCAGCGCTAACCTCTGGCAACACGCCGAAGTTGAGTATCTCGGCTCTTGCAAGTTGACTAGCTGGTTGAGACGAAGCGATGGCCAGCTCGATGTCAGGAGAATCGGGACCCACTGCGTACTGGGTGCTGAGAAACTGGACAGCCTCGATAGCCGTCGGTATGGTGATTATCCCTGGTGGCAGTAATTATGCCAACACAGAAAGAAACAAAATAAAAATGTGATTAGTGTCAACGTCCCCCTGCTGCTCACAAGTAACAGATAACCTTCTGTGGATCTATTGTTCGCAACGTAGATCCCTTTCCCTGTTGTGCTTCATCGAACACAACAAATAATACATTTATATAAACCATGCATGCTTCACACGTTTCAGTGCCGCTGGTCACACTTTCGAATTAACAAAAGGATCATGTTTTTCCGCAAGGACCAAGTTACAACTCGTTTTGTTGGCATCAAGCGTCGCATTTGAGAACCGGGCTCATATTTACATGCATCGCCCGGTAGGCTGTGTATTCGCCTCTATATTTTTTTCCATGACGTGGTAATATGACACAGCGAATAAATCACTTTCGTTCATCGGGATCGCTTCAAACGTGGATTTACCACTTCTGTTGCTGTCGTATTGTGCAATATCTTCTAAGCTGAAAAGCGACATCCCCACTTGCCAGTCGGTTCTGACAGGCATTGCCGTAAATAGGAAGGAGTGTTCTTGTATGCTGCGCCCTACAGGAAGGTCGGCCACCACTGGAATCTGCACAAGTAATCCATAACACTTCACTGTCACAACACCATACAATTTAAGGTGCCTATAAAATCACCGAAATGGGAAGATCTCTGATACTGCCACACAGGAGTTGACAGTACAATTGTCAAAAGAAATTCATCGCGGGTAGTGGGCTCCTTGGGTGAATATCGCCAAACAATCAAGGCCACCACCAGGGCGTCGTTTCAAGAGAGCCACGAACGGACACAGATCGCGTACTACGACCACATAGGGGCAGAAAACAAAGGACTATATAAAAAAGATATAAAAATCCACGAGCTGTACCCTATCGACCTCCTCGTAAAATACTTATGCTTCCTCCCGCGACAACATTTAACCCTTTCAGGCCCAAATTAATTCTGTTCATTGTAAAAAATTGGTCATTACAATTTGAGATGTACATGATCGTGGCAGTTAAAAAAAGTTAAAAAATCTGTGCTCACACTTTTCAATCAAAACTTATTAGGTCATTCCAAATGGAATCAGTGGGACTTGGTGGACTTGAAATGCGTCGTTTCAAGCAGTACGTGAAAAGTCTATTTTAGATGAAACTCTTTGAAGCAATTCTTTCCTTTGTTGAGGCAGAGGTGCGTGTCACACTTCTCGCACCGAATGCGGGAGTAAGAGCACATTCTTCTTTATTTTTTCTAGTCTGCGCAATGACTTCTTTTTCATCGGATGAATCAATGTCACCTCAAGGGATCTGCACAAGCTTCGCAACTTCTTTCTTTTTCCAATGAAACTCGCATGCGCTGATTGTCGCCATCTGTTCCGAAAGAAATTGTTTCCTTATTACGGAGGAATTTCCCCCAAAGAAAGGTTTATCTACACGGCATAAGCTCATATTAACAGCATAAAATCACAAAAAGCTGAGCAAGGCTCCACCAATAATACAGGCTCCTGACGCGATAATGATCCATCAGGTAACACGCGCCCAAAACATGGCCAAGTACGGCATGGAAACGCCGTTTGAGCGCGAACAAACACGCGGTTTAGTCAGTGAGGTAACGTCAATCGAAAATGTATTCGGGGCCGCTACGTCCCAATGATTCCATTTGGAATCATCAAGATTTGCAAAGGTCTCCGGTACCCGCAAATACTTTTCGCCTGAATAAATTTACTGCGAAGGGATAGCACAGCACCTAATAGTCCAAAACCAAATGTTCGAGACAAAAATAAAATAATTGTCGTACCTCTGCACAGTGAAAAGAGGAGGGGATCTCAGCGAATGGCGGGAATAGCGCAAGCGATTGTTTTACTTTTTTTCGTTCAGATATGACAGCACTTCCTTGAGTCGACCAGCTTGCCAGCATATGCAGAGCAAGGGCTTAATATGAGTTGTAGCGTAAGAACAACCTTTCTTTTTCAACCCGTGGTTGCCCACGGAGCTACAATATTGATGATTCCATTTGGAATCACTGGGCCTTAAAGGGTTAAAGAAAGTGGTCCTTTTTTTCTCGTACTTACAACATCCACAAACGAAAAAAAATTATGACTGGTTTAGATAAAATAAGAAAATAAAATCCAAAATAAACTGTATTGGTAGTCCTTTTTTGTTCACTTCATTAAGTGACCCGTTCGCTTTCAGTACAACTAAAAAAGTAATATATATATATATATATATATATATATATATTATCGGAAATATATATTATTGCATTTCTGCATTTCTGCTCATCCTGAACTGGAATCGGGACGCTCTGAAACCGTGTGATCCCGAATGAAAATAAAATACATTTGTTTCCCTGGTAACGAGAAAGCAGTCTTCTGAACATATAAAACATTTGCTTGCGCCACCCGCACCCATACTGAATGCTCAGCAGCGCCCATTGCCATTGCCTACGCCGACATGAAAGCATCTCTACCGCCCTTGACTGCGCGCGATTTTCTCGAAACAGGTGATTCCTGTCATATAATGTGATTTGAATTAAGTATTCTACACGCGCAATCATGCAGCAGTGGAACCTCCTTGACTTGGCAAAGTACGTTCTCAAGGTCACCGTGGAATGTTGTCAAAAATGGCGCAGGAGAGCCCGACCTGCAGCCGCTCCAGATCCTCTCTTGGTCCCACACCGGACAGCAGCAGAAGATGGGCAGATCCTATGGTGCCAGCAGAGAGGATCACCTCTCGTCTGGCAGAAACGTTCTGCGCCTTGCCGTACCTTGTGAACGTGACGCCCACCGCATGGTTGCCTTCGAAATTTACCTGCGTACCCGGAAGACAGAATGCATTTCTTGGTTGCTTCAAAGTTATAGGTACGGAAAAGGTTGTGTGGAATATTCACAACACACATTGTTCTGTAATCCCGTTCATCCCGTTCATATTTCGGCTTTAAAATCGTGCACGACATGACAACACGACAACTAGTGCACAATACAAGCACCAACTTACACCTATACGTTTATTTGACAAGCAGCGTCCGAAACTTAAAAGGGAGCTCAGCGTGCACAAATATCGATCCCAAGCCTTGTAACAGTTGTCTAATCAAAGGCCGAACAAGGGAAGCCTCCGACAATGTTTCGACAGGAGACTGCATTCGCCAACACGAAGACAAGTCGCTTTGCCTGAACGCTAGCTTCTGGCGCTCAGCTGATTGAACGGTCGACCCTTTGCAAAAGCAAACGTCCTGTGTGCATGGCCCCACCTATAATCAAACCGGCAGGCTACACGCGTGTTAATTTTAAAAAAACCATTGAAATCAACGGGCCTGAGAAGTCGCTTATACTCTTGGCAAAAGCTTGCGAGCGCAATTATTATTATTATTATTATTATTATTATTATTATTATTATTATTATTATTATTATTATTATTATTATTATTATTATTATTATTATTATTATTATTATTATTATTATTATTATTATTATTATTTCATTCGAAAACATACATTTGACAGGAAAGGGCAAGCGAGAAGTAGGCTGGCAACTGCCACCGGAAGGGGCGCAAGAAAACACATTCATGTACACGCACGCACTCACATATACACCCAAAACAGTATACCCCATTTTCACTCAGAGCACCTGCGTGAAAAACGGATCTACTTTTTTGGGCGTGCGTGCAAGTGAATGTGTTTTCTTTGGCTCTGAAGCAGTTACCAAGATGTATTACCAACAAGCCCAGCTACAAGTTTTTCAACGCTTATGATACCCTAGGTGCTATAACGTAAAGCTATTCCAAACTTTTCTATTCCAATTAGGCAATCAGCCCTCCACGATTGGTCAAAAAATGTTTGGGCCACCCCACCTTCGCCTGTCTCTCACGCGACGTCACGAAAAGCACGATAGCTCCCCATCTAATATGACGTGCACACACTGATTATGCATGTTTAAACCGGACAAAAGAAAAAGAATTATTCGCCATTAGCCCTCTGCTATTGGTCTAAAGTTCTCGGTCTGCGCTCACTTCACCTGTCTGTTACGCGATGTCACAATACCGCGAAAACTCGCCGTGTCATAGCGACGTGTACGCGTTAAAGATGCATTAATGTGCCGCACAAAACTTAATTTTTGTCTAAATAGCCAGACAATGCCCCGTACCGAAAGGAATAGAAGATGGCAGCCCGCAGATCAATCAGTCACTCGCTACTCGCACCCACCGGGGAGCATGGATTTATTTGCATATAATGAACCTTTTTTTTGCGTGGCAGTAAAACGTTATCGGGTCCTTTCAGCACGAATACGACACCGCTCTGCCAAATCTTCCTTGCTTAGGATCCGCTTTAGCGGCATTCTTAATCTCCCGTTGCACGCCGCCGCGATTTTCTACCTGCCACCGTAGTATAAGTAAGGTGAAGCGGACCAATCGGAGACGCCAGCACCACTTCCTTCATCTGGTTATCTAGTTTCACTGCGCTAGCTCGACCCCATCGAATTCAAACGTGGAACTCCTTGTCAGCCAAATATATAAGAAAAACCGCTCAGTGTCGGAAATGTAATTCGTTTTCAAAGCGAACAAAGGGTGCCCTCCTATAAACGAGGAGAGCGTTTTGTTAGGCCGTTCAGGCAACGCTGCCTGTCACCGCCCGATGTTTGCGTCGGCAGTTACGTAAATTTGACGTCAGAAGATTGGAATAAAAACACATTCGAAAAGTTTTACGTTATATATATATATATATATATATATATATATATATATATTACTGTATACGTTAACTCTTTCCTGTTAACTTGTTTTTTTTTAACACTTCCTACCTTTTCCCTCGTCCGTCTGGTGGACCTTCCTCTCTTACCTTGTTTTCTCTCCCTCTCTCTCATGCTGAGCCTTTCCTTATGCGCCCGCTGTCGGTCACTTCAAGACTAAATCTACCCGTGGCACTTTTTGTCTGCTTATCTAATCATGATCATTGAAATAAACACATAAAACCGCAGCTTTCCGCCGTGGAAAGTAAACGAGGTTTCGGTGACACAATGACGAGCATGCTTACAGATATAAAAAGCTCTGAACAATACACGGGCAAGCATGTCATACCCCACGCCGGATGCTGGTATTAGCAACCAACGGCTAATACGCGGAAGCTCTACAGTGAACCAGCAAATGTGACGTGAATTTGCTAAGGATCAATAATTCGTCTTGTGCTCGAGACACAATTCTTGTGTGCTCGAGGCAAAGCGTGCCCGAGGCACACTTGCGTTGTCGCCTTGGGCGTCAGTGTTGTCGTGCTGTTCTACTATTGACAACGCAGTCCTGGCCCGCGCGTGGAAGGTTCGACGGCTTTCAGAGGAGGCGTAAGCGCGTTTGGCTGCAAAAGCGACAAAGCCAAGTGGAAGCACCACCATGCTCCACTCAATCGGCTCTGCTGGAGAGAAGGCAGCATTCGGGCTTCTAGTGCTTGCATGGGAAGAAGAAGAAATAAACTTTATTATAAAGTGAAAGGATTGATGTGGTTGGGGCCCGTGGTCTAGGGCCCCAATGGCTTCCGCCACCACTCGTGCTCGCCTAATTAGGGCCAGCCACCCAAGGCTCGGAGCGAGCGACGAAGGATCGCCGCCCACTGCACATTTGTTGGTGGGGTGGTATTTTAGCACAGGGATGTTCATTGGTAGTCTTTGGCACTCTATCGTACCACGCAACATCGTCGGTGGTGCACAGCAGCCTGGACAGCTAGCTGGTGGGGTATAATGTTGGGGGAAACTTGAGAAGGAGGAGGTTAGGGTACGAGTTGGCTTGAAGCCGTCTCGGGGAGAGGGTTTCGTTCCGGGTGAGGGATTGTGGTTGAGGATGATATCGCAAGCGCCCTAGTCTGTTTGCTAGGGTTGGGGCTTCGGCTAGTTGGTTCATTGTGCGAAAGTATGGGAACAGCGCATAATTAGTTGCCAGTGAACAGCGCAAAATGATTTGTAAGTCAGTGCCGTGTTCTTCCTTTCTTCGTCTTGTGTTCCGTCAATTTTGCGCTGTTCCCTTACCTTCACGCCTAGTTTGTTTTAATGTCGAGTGTCACGGTATGCGCTTGGCAAATTGTGGGAGGCTTCCTCTGGGTTGGTGACCTCACTGCCAGCAGCCCGGCCGGTTAGCTCTCGCGCTAACCGCATGAGCGCAGTCATTTCGCGACAGCGAGGCGTGACCAGGTGTCCAATCAGCCCGATGAGTGTTAATGAGGCATCTGGATTTGCGGGCAGCTATCGTGTGCTTTTTTTCACGCCACAGTTGAGCACTGTGGGACCAAATGCAGTCATAATGCGTTACGAAGGTTCTTGCTTTCACTCTACACCACAATGCATCAGTTTGGTGTCCCCAGCGCTTACAGTCAGTGCAAAAAGCGCTGGCGACCATGCGATTCGAGTATCGCGTTTCAATTGCTGAGCACTGTACGCGCTGTTGCCTACAGACCGCACATATACAGACTTTCCACCTGAAAAACGCGATGCCGCGATGAACAACGATTGGATTGAATGGCCTAACCAGTTTCAGTAATGTTTCAGTAACTGTTGGTGCACCCAAAAAATGTCACAGTTTCGCCCTAAGGGCGAGGCAATGAATGCGATAGCAACACAGCAATGTCATACGAAGTAAGGTGAGCGGCTTTGGTAGCAATATGAATTGTAGTAAACATGAGCTGATTAAGTAAGCAGGTGTGCTGCGGCGTAAGTAGACCGACATGAAGAGCGACTCGATGACCACGAGAAGGCGCGTGTCAAACGGTGGTGTTGATGAAAAGCGCTTCCCGTGGGCAGCGCGTGCGAAGGGACACACCTGTAGTGCTTCACTGCCGATCCGGGCAGCATTGCATGTGTAGCGTGCGTTGGAAAATGTGGCCCGACTATTACTAACTGAATGAACAAGCGTGGTGTGAGCGCGCACAAACAAACAAGAATAGATCACACTGAATGACTGCAGACAACGACTGTCAAAACGCTGGCAGCGAGCGCATACGCCGCCGCGGGCGAAGGTACGTGCGGTCTATCGCTTCAACGGAAACTGAGCGGCGAATGCACGGCGCATAAAGGTCAGAGCCGTGTGGAGATAAGAGACGGTGCGGGCGAGCGAGCGACGAGCGCGGTTGTTGGCAGAGTAGAAGTGCGCCCCCCCCCCCCCGCGCTCCCTTCGGCGCTGGCTTCCCGCTTCCTTGCTTGCGCGTGGGTGATTGAGTGCGTTCGCTCTCCGTGATAGCGCGCGTCCCCGCACGCTTCCGCTCGGGCATACGGCGCGCGGCGAAGATTTTATCTATAGGGAACCTCACGGCGACGGTGACGACGACGGCGACGGCAGAAATCCGGTTGAAGTGTCCATATAATTGCTATCGCAATAAAACGCAGCATGTTTGATCAGACTTGGTTTCACGGCAGCGCCTGCTGCGCGCGGCCCGGCCGCCACATGCCATTACATTCGTGGCGCCGCCGCATGAAGGCGCCACCGGTTCAAATTCAGCCCGCGCCCGGTGCCTATTGAGAATATGTTTAAATTCGTAGCTGGAAAATCGTGGGGACCATCCGTGCGCTCCATGCTACAGCTATACACGGCACTTTTTCTCGGATTCCTGCGGTACAGTCTTCCTGTCTTGTCCAACACATGCAAGGCTAATATCCTTGCACTACAGAGCGTACAAGCCCAATCACTTTGGACATGTCTTGGCCTCCCGAGATGTTCATCGAAAGCTGCAACGATTTTCATTTCACAGGAGCACCCGATCACCACTGATATCGTCAGTGAGACGCTAAGAGCGCACATTCGACACATTTCACGGCTACCATCTCATCATTTAGCCGATTTTCCAGTGCGAAGACCACAGGCTACATTCTGTAGTATTGTGACAAGACACCATGCCTCAATACCATCTGGCTTCAAGCCTGCGAAACGCCCAACATCGGCATTATGGTGTCTCCGGCAAATTCAGGTGTGCCTCTCTATTCCTGGGATTAGCAAAAAGGCAGACTTCTCAACACTAGCCCAGAAGCAATTGTCTCTGCTTGTCACCAACGAGTATTATTTTGACCGCATACACATTTATACGGACGGTTCCACCATTTCCAACAGCTCTACCAGAGCATTAGTTGTTCCATCGGACGCCGTCACTTTGCAATTTAAATACTCGCACAATACCACGTCTACAACAGCATAACTTTCGGCTCTTCAAGCTGCACTCAATTATGTGCTCCAGCAGCCGCCAAATCGTTGGGCTATTGGGCTAATCGTTGGGCTATTGGGCCAATATTTCAGTGATTCCAAAGCAGCTGCAAACTCTGCAGTTTTCCCTACGACAATCGTTACACGAGCAGCTAGTGCCCGAAATTAGGCACGCTCATCATCACGCGCTCGAAGAAGGACATGACATTGTATTTCAATGGTTGCCAAGCCATTGCGCAATTGTCGACAACGACAGCGCAGATGAAGTAGCACACTCGGCTCATCACAAACATCAGCTGGTTCCTATACCACTCTCAAGAACGGATGCTGCGCGGCAACTTCAATCGATTGCTCGCCACATCACACTTCTGCGATGGAATTCACCGGGTTTCACCAACTCACGTTTACACTCTCTTGACCCTAACTTGCGACTTCGCCTACCACCTGGACTCTCCCGTCGTGAAATAACTTTACTGTGTCGCATGTGGTTGGGTGTCGCATTTACCAACGCCTATTCGTTCCTAATAGGGATGACCAACAGTGCGGCGTGCAATTTGTGCGGGGGCGACGAGACTATCGAGCACCTTCTGTGTCACTGTCCATCTTTTGACACTCAACGACGTATTCCCCAAGCTAAACTCAACCTGTTAGATAACAGAACGCTCACGGAAGAAAAGATTCTTGGGCAATGGCCTATGCATTCTTGCATGCAAAAGGCCACAAAAGCCCTTCTGCAGTTCGTGAAGAGTACTGGGTTGTACGAACGCTTGTGACAGCGGAGATTCTTCTGTGACTGTCTCTGCCAATGACTGACTTCTTTTGTTTTCTTTTCTCTCCTTACCTATTCTTCCCCTTTCCCCCTCCCCAAGTGTAGGGTAGCCAACCGGGCACGTCCTTCGTTAACCTCCCTACCTTTCCCTCTTCGTTTCTCTCTCTCTCTTTTGCTATTTCTTTTATCACAAAACAAAACAGTAATGACCCAGTTAATAGAGAAGCGTTTGAGGTGTCGAGGGCACTACACAATTGTTTTTTTTTTTTTTGGTCAGAGAATATGTTACAAGGAAGAACGAATTAGAACCAGATACACTGCAACAGAGCACTTATGCGTGTTCTTGTAAATGTCCCACCTATTGCTTAATTTCGTGCAACAGAAGAGTACCCTGAAAAGTGTACGAGGAGTCTAAGCGCTATAATAAAATCAGGACAATTCGAAGCATAGTTTGTGTGACTCTTTCATCGCACACACCTTTGTGACTTGGCTGAATAGCGCCACATCGAGATTTCTGCGCGTTCTCAGCACGGGGTGGATGAATGCCTTGCTGGAGCTAAACCGCTCGCCATTCGCCATGTTTATCTGCAGGCGAGAGCAACCTGCAAGTGAAAAAGAAAATGATTGAGTGACAGGAATTAGTGTGCAAATAGTGTTGAGGAAACATCATCATCATCATCAGCCTGTATTTATGTCCAACGCAGGACGAAGGCCTCTCCCTGTGATCTGCAATTACCCCTGTAATGCACTTGCTGATTCCAACTTGCGCCTGCAAATTTCCTTACGTGATCACCACACCTAGTTTTCTGCCATCCTGGACTGCGCTTCCCTTCACTTGGTATCCGTTCTGTAACTCTAATGGTCCACCGGTTATCCATCCTACGCATTACATGGCCAGCCCAGCTCCACTTCTTCCGCTTAATGTGAACTAGAATATCGGCTATCCCCGTTTGTTCTCTGATCCACACTGCTCTCTTCCTCTCTCTTAACGTTGGGCCTAACAATTTTCGTTCCATCGCTCTTTGTGCGGTCCAGCAAACATGCTTGTCCATTATTACACAAAATGCGTCAGGTGAACACTGAACTTGTACGATTGTTTTTACGTCATTGTACGCTCGGCCGAAAAAGGGTCGATGAATGTTACTGTTGTTAATTTTCTAGGACACATAATAGCATGTTGTGTTTTTGCGCTTGTGACAGCAATACAATCGGAAGAGCTTTCTCATTACGGTGATCGTAACATCTGGCTTACCTGACTGCGTAGCACCGTTGTAGTCGACAAGGGAGTAGCCTGACTCCTTGCACGCATCTAGGAAGAGCTTGCTCAAAGGTGTGCTGGCATTTGCGAGCCCAACTGGTACCTCGCCATTAGTCCCATGGTACTCTATTCGTGGAAGTAGAAAAAGTCTGTGACTAAAGGTTCCCTCCCAGGCAAAACACAGAGGCTAAATTCCCCTCCCCGTGCAATCTGAAATCGCCTTTCGCTGGTAAGTTCACAAAAAGAAGCGCTGAAGTTGCGTTTAAATTACATGAATTGAGTTTGGCGGAGTGCGGCGCCACCCAACAAGCGCTCAACTAAGTATATGGACGAGGGAAAGTTTGATGAAGTTCATCACTTGGCACTGAACACTGATTTAGATGTCCCACAGAAGGTATTAAAGCGAAAGCTTTGCTAACCTAGTCGAGCAGAGTTTCGCCGTCGCCAGCAATTTTACCAAGCTTCCACTGCTCTCTGTGCGCAGACGAATTAGCGTTCCCGCTGAGCAGTTGTGAGCTTGCCCCACCGCGGTGCATTCATTCACTTGCCTCTGCGGAATGAGCGGCTATCATAGGCCGGCAATTTTCGGTCATTCTCATCTCGTGCACCATCGAAGTGCAACGCGTGCGTCGCCTGCAACGCTATACTCGTTACGCTCCTCATCGCACAAGCGTTGCGAGACGCCTGGTTCCTGACAGGGCACTGTTCTTGCTGCGCAACGTGCAGTTCTCTCGTGTGCTTCGCCGCGCCATGACGCTTCCCCGTTTTGTTGGAATAGCGTGTGAGGAGTTCTAACACAACGTTAAACTGTTCTATCGCGTTCAATGCTTCGCATTCGGGCACAACTGCGAGTTTCCTTTTTTTTAACAGCGGAGCTCTTTAAGCTGGCCGTAATGGTGTGCCGCCTGCCACTGCGTTGCCTCGCAACCACCTCGCGGAACATCGCGCGCTATGCTCGGGAAATATAAAGAGAAAATTAGAGCGAGAGAAAGAGAGAGAGAGAGAAACAAACTGTAGCAGCACCAACGAGGCAACGCGCAGAAATGCTGCCGACGCCATCCGCGCTTCTCTGTTTCCCCGCATTAGCGCCGAACGTTCGCGGTGTCCATAACTGCAGCTGGCGCCTATGGCGGAGGCTCGGCCGAGCTCCTATCAGCTGCGCGCTACTGCACATGCGCCGTGACGTCATCCCGGCGTGTTGCCTTCTGTGCGCCACCCGTACACTGTGCATAGCTTTCGCTCCACTTCCCCAACGCGTGCTCAGACTGCAAGTGCTTCGCGAGGCGTTCCCCGATACCACGAAAAACGAGAAAATACTTGTACACTTCGTATACCTTAGCATCACTTCGTATAGCCAGGACCAGCTAGGAACCGATCAGCTCCGCTGTGTCTTTAACCTTGCGTCACTAGTGCAAGGAGGAGGAAGAATAAACATTTATTGCGGAACCAGCACTTTAAGATGGCCGGGCATAAGCCTCCCATGAGGGGACGTCGAGGACTTGCCTCGCCGCCGCCTCACGGGCGTGCTGGGTCGCCCAGGTTTGGTCGTCGTGGGCGGAGCTCCGCAGAGCCTCACGCAACCTCGACGAGAGGGTCGTGGTGTTAATGTGTGTGTACTGTGCTGGGCACTCCCACAGCATATGCGGAAGCGTAGCCGGGTGAGTGCCACAGCACCGGCAGTTGGGGGTATTGTAAACTTCAGGGAATATAAGGTGGAGGCGGGCGGGTGAAGGGTACGTATTTGTTTGTAGCAGACGCAGGGTGTTAGCCTGTGCCCGGCTGAACTTGGGGTGAGGTGGGGGGAAGGTTCGGCGACTAAGGTAAAATGCCTTAACGAGATCGTTGTAAGTAGTCAGACTGTCCCTGGTGTCCAACTCGTCTCCAGTGTCTCCGGCGCGGTTGACTAGTCCTCGCGCAATGGAGTGGGTGACCTCGTTGAAGTTGGGGAGGTGTGGGTGGACAGTGCCCGCGTGGGCCGGGATCCATGTCAGGGAGATCATGCTTGCTTTAGAGTGTGGTGCCTGGCGGAGGATACGAAGAGCTTGAGGAGAAATACGGCCTTTGCTGAAGTTAGTGACGGCTGAGCGAGAGTCACACACGATGGTGTGACAGGTGGGATCTAGAGTGGCCAGGGCGATGGCCACTTCTTCAGCCGTTTCGGCAGTGAGGGTAGTGACGCTGGAGGTGAGGTGTAGGACTCCATCGCGTGTGGCGACGGCCACAAATCGTGTGCCATGGGAATATTGGGCTGCATCAACAAATGTAACGCCAGGTACACGAGCAAAGGCTTTTATGATTGCTCCTGCCCGAACTTGGCGCCGGGCCCTGTTATATTCAGGGTGCATATTTCTAGGAATAGGGTCTGCGTGGATCCAGCTACGGATGTCAGTCGGGATCGATTGTTTGGGGCCCTGCTGCTGATGGTAAGTAAAGCCAAGCGTAGATAGAATAAAGCGTCCTGTTTCAGTAAGGGTGAGCCGTTCAAGCTGAGAACGTTGTTGTGCTTCAATGAGTTCGGCAAGGGTGTTGTGAACTTCTAGTTGGTTGAAGAGTTAAGTACTGGTGTAATGCGGGAGGCCAAGTGCTTGCTTGTAGACCCCTCGTATGAGGGTGTCGAGCTTGTTTTGTTCAGCCCGGTACCAGTTGAGGTACGCAGCAACGTAGGTGATGTGGCATATGACAAAGGACTGCACGAGGCGGAGAAGGCTTTCTTCTTTGAGTCCCCCTCATCGGTTGGAGATGCGTTTAAGAATCCGTAGGGTGTTTTGAGATTGGGCGCAGATCTTGTTGAGAGCCAAGGCATTGGAGCCGTTGGTAGAGATGGTGAGACCGAGGACCCGGATACTAGGGACGTGTGGTATAGGACTGCCATCTTGAAGGCGTAAGGTGATAGAGTCACAGGGTTGGTGCTCAGATTGGTGTTTTGGAGGGCGTCCCTGCTGAATGAGCTTGTAGAGAAGAAGCTCCGATTTAGCCGGCGAACAGCGCAGTCCGGTCCCTTGGAGATAGGCTTCAACCGTGTCAATCGCCGTTTATAGGGCTGACTCCACTTGACCATCGCTGCCTCGGTACGCCCAGATGGTGATGTCATCGGCGTAGATGGTATGGTAGATATTGTCGACTCGTTGTAGTTGCTGGGCAAGGCCAATCATGACTAAGTTAAAGAGCGTGGGAGAGATAACTGAACCTTGCGGGGTGCCTTTGCTGCCAAGGGGAAGCTGGTCTGATTGTAAATCCCCGGCCGAGAGGGTGGCTGTGTGATTGCAGAGGAAGTCACGGATGTAATTGTAGGATCGCTCTCCCAGGTGGAGGTGGGAGACCTGGTCAAGGATAGCTTCATGGGAAATGCTGTCAAAGGCTTGAGTGAGGTCGAGTCCGAGGATGGCTTTCGTGTTACGGGAACGGTCGTTTAGTACTTGATGTTTGAGCTGCAACATAGCGTCTTGAGTAGAAAGGTGAGGGCGAAATCCAATGATGGTGTGGGGATAGATAGAGTTGTCTTCGAGGTGTGTGTTTATGCGTGCTAAGAAGGCGTGTTCCATCACTTTGCCTACGCATGAAGTGAGTGAGATAGGCCTTAGGTTGTTCAGGCTAGATGGTTTGCCAGGCTTTGGGATTAGGATAACGTTGGCAGTCTTCCAGGCAGCTGGGATGGCACCATTGCGCCAGCAATCGTTGATGTAGTCAGTTAGAGGGGACACGGACTCGTCATCGAGATTGCGAAGGGTTTTGTTTGTGACCCCGTCTGGGCCTGGAGCAGAACGACCATTAAGCTTGCGAAGTGCAGCAAGTATTTCTGATGCGCTGAAATCGGCGTCTAGTGTAGGGTTGGGATTACCGATGTAATTTCTGTGTGGACTGACTTGTCCCCTGGTGATATATCTGGTGCAGAGGTAGTCAAGCACTCGTTGTGGACCTTGCCTAAGGGTCTCCGTATAAAGGAGTTTCTGCAGCCGATCCTGTTGGGCAGTGCGGGTGGTAGTATTGTCAAGCAGGTGTCTCAGGAGTTTCCACGTAGATGGGCGATGGAGTTGTCCATCCATCGTGTTACACAGCTCAGTCCACTGTTGCCGGCTGAGGGTTTGACAATGCTCCTCGATGGCTGTAGTGACTTTAGAGATCTTACTTCTGAGGCGACGGTTTAGGCGCTGCCCCTTCCATCGAGCTAGGATGGAGGCCTTAGCCTCCAGAAGATGGGCGAGGCGGCTATCCATGCGTTCAACTGGGGCATCTGTAGTTACCACCTGAGCAGCCGTTTGAACGTCAGTGCGTAGCGCTTGCATCCAGGTGTTGATGTCGGCAATGCCTTCTGCTGAGTCAGCACCAATGCGTATCTTACGAAAAGCATCCCAGTCGGTAATGGCGAATTCTTTAGGGGGGGCAGGGATGGCAGCGAGTTGGGGTAAAGATTATAGCAAGGATATAATGGTCGCTGCCCAGGTCTTGCTGTATATTGGTCCATTGTGCATTGTTGATATGTTTGATGAAGGTGAGGTCGGGGGTAGAGTCCCGGGTAGTGGAGGTACCGAGGCGTGTGGGTAAGGAGGGATCCGTGATAAGGGTGAGGCCTAAGTCGTGGTAATCTTGCCAGAGATTGCGAGCTGCAGCTTCCGTGCGAACGTAACCCCAGCCTGCATGGGCGAGGTTGAAATCGCCGCCGATGAGGATGGGGTGCGTGCCAGCTACGTGAAGAGCCTTCTTAAAGAGGTTGAGGAAGCGACACTTTGCTTTGTCCTTGGGGCTATTGTAAATGTTCAGAAGGAAGATGCATTCGTTCCGTTTACGATTGGGAATTAATTCGAGGAATAGGTGTTCGATGTGAGGACTATGCAGATCATGTTGAATAACAGGGATACGACACCGTACTAAGGTGGAGACCCGGTGAAGATGGTGGGTGGTATGAAAGGTTTGATAACCAGGGAGCGTGGTGGGGGCGTTATTGGTTTCTTGAAGTAGGATAGCATCCGGGCGGCGGGTATGTTGGCGTAGGTATTGATTAAGTACCGGTTGTTTCTGGTAAAAGCCTCGGCAGTTCCACTGCCAAATGAGGGTGTCTTGATTAATGTGAGCCATGATGAGAGATGGTGGATGTCGCCATCGGCGTCCCGGAAGGGTCGCAGATGGGGGCGGATTGGCTAGAAGGCGCGAGAATATGATTTTCCCGGTTTGTAACTCGTTGGACAATACCAATGAGTGCGTGCTGGATGGAGTCCAGTGCATGCTGGAAAGTGCTCACAGTTGTTTGAAGTGAGGTGAGCATGTCTTTAACTTCAGAGCGGACCTGGCCCGTGGCTCCATCTTGCAGGGCTCTCTTCTTGGGGGCGGGAGTTGTAGAGGCCTCTTGACTAGGGGCAGGGGCGTTCTGAGCGATAGGTGTAGGGGTTGGTGTTTGGGATTGTTTGAGGTCTCTAACCTCCTGCGTGAGTTTAGCTAGGAGATCACGTAGGATGGTGTTCTCGCGCTTAAGGTGGGCTATTTCTGGGTTATCTGGTGAGGGAGGAGGGGATGGGACATGTGTGTTGGTGATTTTACGACCCTCTCGTGAGGTGCCCTTGAGGGCCTCTGCGAAGCTCACCTTGTTCTTGTTGGTAGATGCAATGCGTGATGCCGATGCAGACCGGGATCTTGAGCGTTGTTGCCTGGATCGAGATGGAGTTCTCGAGCGGGAACGGCTCCCCCTTGACGGTGTTCGGGAGCTTGACCTGATTCTGGTGTTGAGGGTGGAGGGGCCGGCTTGTTGATAGGAGGCTTGGCTGGTTGCTCGTCGTTCCCCGATACACTTGCGAATGACATACGGGGTTTTATAACGAGGGGCACAGCTTTTGTCCGCGGTGAGATGGGGACCACCACAGAGGGAGCACCTAGGGTTACAGTTGTGGTCGGCGGGGGGGTTGCGGGCACCGCAGCCCCGGCATATCTTGTTATTTGGGTAGGGACACACGTCCATACGGTGTCCGAGGCGGCCACACTGATAGCAAATGTCAATTTGCTTCCGATATAGCGAACATGGGAGTAACGTGGAGCCGTAGCGCACCTGAAAAGGCACATCTGGTCCGTCAAAAGCGATGATCACCGTTGTAGTAGAGGCGATGTGCTTGGCTGCCAAAGCTGTCGGGTTTCGGGCAGTGACAATTTTGTTGTGGATCTGCTGGGGGGTCTCCGTGAGTGGGATCCCACGGATGACCCCCTTCGTCGTGTGCTCAGCTGCAGTTTCGTAGGCATTCACCTCGTGGGTGACGCCATTCACTCGGATAGAGCTGATGCGAGCGTACCGGTCTGCATGGTTCGAGTGAGGTGTGCTGACGACAACAATGTTTTGTTGCGTATTCGGGCAGACAGTGTCTTCTAAGTTTTCTTCGTCCGTGAGTTTGGCTGCCTGGAGAATGGCTGCGGTCACCACAGGGCTGCCGATCTTGGCTATATGAAGGGCGCCCTTGGTGCGGATGACAATCTTGATATCCTCCGTCGGAAGGGGTGGCATGCGGCCCGCCTTCAAAACTTGAGCTTTAACAGGCTGCCTCGCCCGAGAGCGGGGCCGGTTACTTGGGGCTTGAGATGATTCATCGGTCACGGTCGAATTGTCCGTTCCGCGTTTTGAGCGGCGGGATCGGGCAGTGAGCCAGCCAGACTGGGCGGTCACTTTTCCGGCGAAATATCCTGGCCGGCAACCTGTACATCCATAGTGAAGACGGAGGCGACACGCCACCGAGACTCAGCCAGCGCAGTCGGAGGCCTAACGACCGGCGAACTAGGGTTTGTGCGGCGGCGACGTGGCGGGTGGACAAAAACGTGCGGTTCCCAGGAAAATGGAAAGTCCCACCTGAAAACGAGGTGTCCACAGAGTCCGGAGAACTTCACGAATCGTTCGGTGAAGAATTTAGGTAGCTATAATCACAGAAAAAACCAACAAAAACATTTTAGAAAGCCGGAGCCGATATAAACACGTCCGCACTCCTCGGCCTCTTCTTCTTCCTTCCTAGTGCAAGTAATGCCGATTTTTTTTCGACATGATGCGGAGAGGGGCATTCTATTTCATCCGTCACGTTTCAGTCCTCCTGTATGCTGCTTTTCCCTCGTCTTGAATATATTTTCTAAATTTTGTAGTAAGAATGCAAGAGTAAATCTTTTTTCGCAATGTTACTACACTCTTTCTCTATTTCTTTACGAAATGAGAAGTTTACCAGCACACATCCACTTTGATGCATAACATAGAGCAAGAAAAAAAAAGCTATCGCTATTAACATGAACATCGGTGATATCATTTAATAGACTAGATGTTCCCGACTCAATGCCTCTTGAGTCGACACACTCTAGAGCCAGATTTTCCTTGTATGAACTTCAATTTACCCGTTCCGGTACTTAGGTCAAAACGACGGCAACAATCCATTTTTGCAGCAACGATCTAACAAGCGATTTTAAAATATTTTTCCACATATTCGGCATATATTGCGGAGCGGATGTGGCTACCTACAGGGAATGAACCCAGGTAGGCACTCTCATGGGTTCACGGCTTCGTCATAATGTGCACTCTGCACGAAAACACCATCTGACGCATCCTGCTTTTGCAATTTTTTTTCTATATGGGCTTTTTTGAACGGACGTAGGAACGACATTTCAGTTTCGACTCGCATGCAAGTACTCGACGAGCCCACAGTAGGGTTTCAATTCTTGTGAACTGCGTACGGTGCGCAAGAATTCCAGCCTCCGTTGTATCACTTTGTCCTAATTTCAATGGCCGAAGAAATTTAGGACTGTGGAATTTCAATGGCGTAGGCTCCAACCTGGGGACATTTGAGCGAGTGCTTACGCTATTTGTAGCCACAACAATGTGCAGAGCATTAGAAAGCCTACGTACGTCTTTGGAGTGCAGATAATCGACGTTGGTGGGAAGAATCGCTGATTGCTTCACAGTGAATTCTTGGCATTTTCCTTCTGTGGTTACCGGAGTTACCCGACAACTCATTTTTGTGGTTTTCCCTCCTCTAACGTAACCGGCAACGTAAAATAGCCCAGCAGCGTGTGACGTTCACGTGAAGTCCCCACAGCCATATTCTTCTTGAGCTTGTCCTTGAGTGTCTGCACCACCCGCTCGACTGCACCGTTTGACGCAGAGTGGTATGGCGGAACCATCATCCGGTGGATTCAGTTCTTCTTCACCCAAGCCAGGTACTCTGTGCTGGCAAAAGCGGGGCCGTTGTCGGACACGATGACGTCTGGCAACCCATGGGCGGCGAAGACCTGTCGCAGAGCAGCAATGGTCACGCCTGCTCAGAGAGTGGTGACAGGTAGGACCTCCACCCACTTCGAAAAGCCGTCTTCCACTACCAGGAGGTAGTGGTCCTTGAAGGGGCCCCCAAAATCCACGTGGAAGCGGGACCAGGATCTCTGTGGAAACGGCCAGAGGGTGATCTCCCCATTACGTGAGGCTCACTGTTGTTCCTGGCAGACTTGGCAGCCTGCACCATGTGAGCGATGTCCTAATCCAGGCCAGGATCCCAAACGTGGGACCGGGACACCATCTTTGTCTTTTCCACACCAGGATACCCGCGTGCAGCAACCGCAGGACCCTGGACCAGAGACTTTGTGGGAGCACCACTCTGGAACACCGCAGTAGGCTGCCCTGCTGCAGGCTCAGTTCGGCAGCCTTGCGGCTGTAAGCCTGCTGCACCAACTCCTCCCTTCAGGACACCGCCTTGACCAACTGGGACAGGGTCCTGGCAGGTCGCCTGCGACACCGCAGAAATAAAGAGTACCTCCGGGTGCGCGTGCTCCACCATGAACACTGCAGCAGGCTCTGGAACAGTAGCAGGCACCTCCGGCAGAGGCAGGCGGCTCAGGGCATCAGCAGGTCCCACGTTCTTTCCCGGACAGTATACCAGCCGATAGCTGTAGGCCGCAAGCCTCAAGGCCCAGCATACCACTCGAGGTGATGCATGCACGGGAACCACCTTGTCCGGCCCCAGCAACCCCAGCAGTGGCTGGTGGTCCGTGACGGCCTCAAATTTCCTGCCCCACAGGTACTGGTGAAAGCGCTCGACCTGAGGGCGAGGCCTTCCTTGTCAAGCTCGCTGTAACGTTGCTCTGCAGCAAGAAGGCGACGGGAAGCAAACGACACAGGGCGTTCCTGGTAATCCTTGTCCCGGTGCGCCAGGACGGCTCCCACGCCGTACGGCGACGCAAATACTGTAAAGAAGACAGGCTTGTCCGGATCGAAGTGTACCAGCACTGGAGCCTTGGTGATTAACTCCTTGCTGCGCTGGAAACCCACGTCCTGCTCCTTCTTCCAGGCCGACTGCTGACCATTTCTAAGCAGAATATGGAGGGGCTGTAGATGCGCTGACAGGTTCGGCAGGAAACTGCTGTAGAAGTTGATGAGGCCGAGGTAGCTCTGAAGCTCCTTCTCGTTGTGGGGCTTTGGCGCCTTGAGCACAGCATCAACTTGGCGGGGGACAGGCCAGCCTGGCAATTGATGT
The DNA here is from genome assembly GCF_013339745.2 of Dermacentor silvarum. Lineage (NCBI taxonomy): Eukaryota > Metazoa > Arthropoda > Arachnida > Ixodida > Ixodidae > Dermacentor > Dermacentor silvarum. Next base: position 148,786,463 of record NC_051155.1, on the reverse strand, counting down.
ATCCCAGGTATTCAACACTGGGGGCCAGGAAAATGCACTTTCCAGCTTCAGCTTGAGACCGGCGTCCTGCAATCGTGCCAAGACGTTGTGCAGGTTCTGCAGGTGGTCCCCGTCGTTGGTGCCGGTAACCAGCGTGTCGCCCAAGTACACCGCCACGTGCCTCATGCCCCTGAAGTCGTTCTTCATCTCCCTCTGAAAAATCTCCGGGGCTGAAGCCACGCCAAACGATAACCGCGTCTACTGGAAGAGCCCCCAAGTTGTCGATATCGTGACATTCATCCGGGAGGCATCCTGGAGCACCAGCTGCTGATAAGCGTCTCTGAGGTCTAACTTTGTGAACTTCTGTCCACCGGACAACGCTTACCAGAGATCTTCAGTACGGGGCAGCAAGTACTTCTCGACGGTAGCGACGGGGTTGATGGTAGTCTTGAAATCCCCGCAGATCCTGACACATCCGTCTCATTTGAGGACTGGAACTATGGGAGCGGCCCACTCGGACATCTTGAACGGCAGCAGGATGCCCTCTCGCTGTAACCGCTGCATCTCCTGGGTGACCTCGTCCTTCAGGGTGAACGGCAGTGGGCGAGGCTTGAAAAAACGAGGCCGGGCTCCATCAGGAACATAGATGCTAGCCGTCGTGCCGGCGAATGTGTTCACCCCCGGTTGGAACAGGAACTTGAAATTGGTCGGGAGACTTGAGACGTCTTTAACCACATGTAGGACGGCCTCCTGGTACTCCGGTAACCGAACGCCCAGTGCGTCAATCCAGTTTCGGCCCAGCAGCGTCGGTGACGACCCCTTGGATAAATAAAGGGGAAGGGTTGCCTCCCTGTCCCCAAAGCGAACTCTGACCTGAGCCTGCCCCTGGACCTGGGAGAGCTGCCCGGAGTAGCTGCGCAGCATGACGCCCGAAACTTCGATGGACACGCCGGGGAAGGTACGCTTGAGCAGTTTCCTGGCCATGACTGACATGCTGGCCCCTGTGTCCAGTTTCATAGAAATGGGGTGCTCGCCGACTTCGATGGTCAGCATATATGGTGGCACAGACGACGGAACAAGGACTGTGTTCCACGTGTCGAAGTTGGGCGGGTTCTCGGCCATGACGTGGAGCCTGGCCGTGGAAGGACCCGAGCTTGCTGCCGCACGTCCCCGTCGCGAACCCTTGCTGTGGCTATACTGACCGGTGTCAGTATAGCTCAGCGCGGCATGGCGGCAGAAACGGTGGGCGGTGTTTCACCGCTCTCGATGGCTTGGGTCGACACGTGGGCTTCCCTCGTCGTCAGTGTCACGGTCCGACCCGGGCACAAGAACGAGAGGGGGGGAGGGGGGGGTCGAGGCAACCTTCGACCCAGAGACAACACGCAGCGTGCTAGTGGTGAACGATGACTGACGCCGAGCACCTGTGCTCGTCGGTGTTTATTCGGTGCGGTGAACGAATGTTGCCCACAGAGCTTGGCGGGCCACTGAGCCTAGCCGGCCAACAAAAAATATGGCTGGGGTGGCGTCACATGATCGTCACAGGCTCACAGCCATGACCGACACGCTGACACCTGTGCCCAGGCAGAGTACTCGACCGCGGTGGCCGCCGGAGCGTTACTCGCCTCGATAACAGGTGGTCTTTTTTATTTTTGTTTGTGTTTGTGTGAGCAAACAAACTGGGGGTAAGGTGGTGTGACGATCATGTTTCGTCACCCCAGCCACATTCTTTGTTCAGGCTCAGTGGCCCGCCAAGCTCGGTGGGCAACATTGGTTCACCTCACCGAATAAACACCGACGAGCACAGGTGCTCGGGGTCAGTCATCGTTGACCACCACCATACTGCGTGTCGTCGCTGGGTCGAAGCTTGCCTCGACACCCCTCTTTCACAAGTCCGGGGCGGATCGTGACACAGCGTTATTGCATGCGAACGCTGCGGTTGCTCGGAACTGCCTGAATGTTCGTTTTCTCTTATTTTGTTGTGAAAATACGAACTATAAAGCAGCGAAGAGTAATGACGAAGGGCTCAAACGAGCACGTTTTCTTTGCGTACACCTTGTCTGACACTGAAAAGAGTAGATCAACGGTTCGCATTCGCTGACAATACGATTTCGGCGTGGCAGTACGTGTCAGCTAAACGCGCATTCCACCTAGTCTAGCCTCAAGAAATGTCCATCACCGATTATTTCATGCCTTATCCTGCTGACATAAAAGACGCTAGTATCCATAGCTAGCAAAATTTCATTGCATCTTGCTTTTTGCAAAGCCTTAAGCTTCGTACGCTGAAAACTTTATTTCAGATCTTCCATTTTTCTTCAATTATTAGAAATAACGTTTCAATGCTTATTAGGTTATTTAACCTCGTAAACTAAACCACTGAAGCACCGACTATTCACACATCGTCACTGATAAGGCCAAATGGCTAAATTATGTAAGAAACACAAACACAAAGACAAAAGAGTCACAAGAAATAAATATTTCATTCGAATACTTCAGAAGCAGCGAATGCTTAAATTTGGACAGAAGCTACTAACGAAGGGCAGCCTACTCGACCGAATATTTGAAGATATCGAATACTCGCGTAAGCCCAGCTAATCGCCGCACCTTGCTCACTCCCAAAAGTGACCAATGTCTTATTATCCCTACAGCTTACCTGTACCTAAACTTCATACGTGTCGTGCCCACAATGGCATCTTGTCAATGAGAATTGGTGTAACACATAACGTTGCTTCGTGACAGCAGCGTTCGTCACTAAAAAGGCAACACTTCGAGCCCGCGGAGCAGTAGCGTTCCAAATTCTCACCGTTTACGGGTCCCGCACGAAAGTCTTCGATGTCCTTGAAATGCGGTAGCACATCCTGATATGACCATCCCGCGGCTCCATATGTTTGGGCCCAGCGGTCATAATCGTGGCGGTTTCCTCGTACGTACATCATGAAATTTAACACGCTGGAGCCACCTAGAACTTTGCCTCGTGACATAGGGCATCGCTGGGACATGGAAAAATGGGTGAAAGTTTAGACATTGAGTAGTAAAAAAAAAAGAAAAAGAAAACTTCGTCAGCCATTTCACTCTGGGAAGATGGATGACCAGCGAAGCTATTTAGCACACGACACAGAGGTGACACAGAATTGGAGGTCGCGTATAGACGGAACTCGAAGAGCGACGGCAGGAACAGAGACGAGAATGCAATCGTCACCAGGAGTGCGCAATACACGCAGGTTCCCCATTACGATGAGAGAAGAGAAGTGAAATTCAAAATGGAGAACGGCACCTTGTCTTATATACACGCACGACAGTTCCGACTCCCCGAAGAGGGACATAGGTGATTCGCAGCCTGCATTGTACTCAGTATTCAGTCCAACAATATTAGTACGTCGCCATTGACGTTATAGAGAGAACCTTGAGTATGTGTGAAGGCAGATGCGTAACGAAAGCGCTATATGGAGTTTCTTATCTCACCGATGACGTAGTCGTACTGCGACCGCAGCTCACCAAGCTTGTAGTCCCGGAGCACGGGCAGGTCGGTGAAGGGCAAATGTACCAATAGGTTAACCAGGGCGATCAGCAGGCCCACAAGGTTTTGCGGTGGAGCGCCACGCCCCCATAGGGCACAGGCAATTGTGTCGATGTCGCCGCTCATGCTCCCGACTCCGCTGAAGCTGTCGCGAGTCTGGCCCCACAGAGCTGCCTATACTTGCGGCGCTCTTGCTAGTTTCCGCTTAACGAGGGCGAAACGAAGCATCTGTTCTGACAGGGACGGGAAGCATTATCGCAAACTGCAGCTGCATGGAACAATCCCCCGTCATCCTGTATTACAAACGGTGCCCTGGCACTAACATTTCACTTCACGAACGGCAGCACCTGTATAGAGACAAAACAAACGGCAGGGCTAATGTGTATACTGCAGGCTCAATTTTTTTCTTCTTTATTAAGTTGCCAACTTTCTCTTTCTTTTTTTTTTCCTTTTGGCCTGGAAAGACGGGTGTCCCCAGGTCATGGATGTTTGTAAAGGCACACTATAGGGACATAATCCTAATCCCACGCGTACGAACTTGCTCCGAACCCATTTTTGTCCTGGCAGTTACAAGCCCTGGTGATGAAGGAACGGTGTCTCCTTATTTCCCCCTTTCCTTTACACAGTTTCCCTTTAACGCTTCCAAGGCGGTGTTCCCATGTACGCCGTAAACGGCTAAGTAGACATCTAAGCTGACCGCAGACATCTTAAGTCTAGTTCCAATACTGACGAACCCGGCAGTATTGGACGAGGCAGGCTACTTTGCTGTCCAAATTCAGAATGCTTGGAAACTAGACAAGAAGGTCATCTGCACACAAGGAAACTTAGCCACGCCCTACTAGGTGCTTAATGTTAGAGCTTCGTTGTGTTCACTCGCGAAAAGAAAACCTTTCAGGAATAGATATACATTACGTGCTTTCCTTAGCTTTTTCATGTCGGCACGAGGTGGCATCAAATCGCAGAGACGATTTCCAGATGCGTTTCGTTACATGAGCTCGAGACTGTCATCTTGGCTCTCAACGCACACTAATGCTGGTCACAATTGGATAACACCCTAAATTAGGGGAGTTATGAACCAAAGGAACTAAGTAACTGTCATGATGTGCTGCCAGAGTCGTCTCACGAGCTTCAGCAGCTGGTACGACATGGTCTGCGTGTCCGTCGTCAGCACACCACCAGTGTGAATCGTGCGCGCGTAGCCGGCAAGCGCCTCGCCGACAGCGGCGGTTGCTTTGGAACTCCTGGTCTCTGAGTTAAGAGCTTCCTTTCGTAAGGTCTGCACATTGTGATTATGGCTTCGCAACGGACGATGCTGTTTTGGCGGTGCGTGCATTTTGAAGTTATGACGTTGGTCTTTCCAGTGGTTACACCAACTAAATCTTCCTAAGTGCTTGCATTTCGCAGGAGTTATTGAGCAGGCCACTTCACATCTAGAGCACGTCAAACATTTTCGTCGAACATGCTCTAAAAAGGAACACCGTATACAAGAACACTGCAGAAAAGGCAACGTAAGGTCAAACTGGTAAAGAAACGTGCCGCGATAGCTCAGTGGCGACTGGCATTGCTCTGCTGAGCTCAACGTCGTGGGTTCAAACCCCGCTGAGGCCGCATGGTGATGGGCTCGTTTAGCCTGCAAGAACGCTCGTTTACTGGGAGCACGGGAAAAAATTCTAGGTGGTCAAAATCAACATGCCTCTTACAATATCGTGGTTCCCGCACGAAAAAAAAGAAAACTCCAGATTTTAAGTTAGGGAATTGAAACAGGAAAAGAAATAAATCAGTGGAGACTTGGCAGTATATGCGAGGGAAATGCTTTAGCATTACGTCAGACCTCTTTCAGGTGCCAGATCCATGATGTAAACCGCATTCACCACATTTCAAAAGAGCTTCAGGAGCTCAGTCGACATACGCCCTGCCTTTTCGAGGAGCAAAGTGCAACTGGTGATGGTCTGGAGCAGACTACAACCAGCTGCATATATATATATATATATATATATATATATATATATTGTTACGCGAACGAAGGATTGAGTACTGGAGACTATTTACAAAATATATTTACACATATACAAAATATATACAAAATGTATATATATATATATTTACACCACATTACCCGCTTACCACACCACATACGCATACACTTTTACTTCCACTTTTTGACACTGGTATAATGCAGATCCCACGCACTGTAGGAATCGATGTTATGCGAAGCATTTTGTAGTTAGCTGGCTATCCAAAATTGTTACGGATTACTCGAAGCTTTACCAGTTGGACCAACACGCATGTAAATTCAGTACTTATATGTGCGTGGCGCGCGTACGTGTGTGTGGCGAGAACAGCAAGACGCCGACCACGTTGATAACGATCGCATGACGGCAAAGGAATGATTTCAACTGTGGTTGTTCGACACAAATTCGTACCTGGTGATTATGCATAGGTACTGAATGGTCCTTATAGCGAGGTAAACACGGGTAATGACTTGATCTGCCACTAAGTGTAATCCAATCGTACCACTAGGACCTTTGGTCATGTCATTTGGTACATGTTAAAACTACAATGACATATGTACACCGTCGAAGAAATAATGAAACATCATCAACGTGGGTTTATGAGGAAGGCGATGCAACGTTGCACAGTTTCGAAGTAGTGTTGCCAACTGCGATGAAAGCACAGAAGAATGTAGGTCGATCCCGGATGCAGTGCATTCTAACAACGCGCCATAGCGTGAGCTGTCACGAAGACAGAAGACAAAAATGTGGCATGAGACGCAGGCGTCAGACATCAGACGTCTGAAAGAGGTATTCGGTTTTGGCACGACAGAAATATGTGTGCGATCGTGAACTAGTGGTTAGAGCATTGAACCGGGATAACGTAAAACTATTCAAATCTGTATTTGTTCCAAAACCGCCATAAGCCTTCCGTGATAAGTCAAAATGGCTCGGACCCCGCCCACATGGGCACGGTTCCCGCCCATCGACTGACCTTCCGACTGACCGAACTACCGCAAAGTGCTGAAATGACTCAAAGAGGGCTTCCCATAAAAAACCCATGAAAGCGCATCGTGTATTCATAACAACAAAAAACGCGCCCAGATAAAATACGTGCAACGAGCAAGCTCAGAGGGATATAGATTCCTCGTATGGAAGACAGCACTAACATGGCGGTAACAATTCTCTACATGGCATCAATGATTTCTCGAAGGCGTGGCCCCTGCGTCTCAGTTAGGTGCGCTACAGGACAATACAAAGTCAGTCTTTGTGATTGCCCTTAACAGTTCCAAGACTAAAGAAGTCGGACTTGCCATTTCTGGAGTAGATATGTGTTGGCAGAGTCTGTGGCAGTGGCCAACCGACGCTTGTCGACTGTCAAACGTTTAGGTATAACACCTTTAAAAAAATGTCACTGTTTCGCCCTAAGGGCGAAGCAATGAATGCGATAGCAACACAGCAATGTCATACGAAGTAAGGTGAGCGGCTTTGGTAGCAATATGAATTGTAGTAAACATGAGCTGATTAAGTAAGCAGGTGTGCTGCGGCGTAAGTAGACCGACATGAAGAGAGACTCGATGACCACGAGAAGGCGCGTGTGAAACGGTGGTGTTGATGAGAAGCGCTTCCCGTGGGCAGCGCGTGCGAAAGGACACACCTGTAGCGCTGTACTGCCGACCCGGGCAGCACTGCATGTGTAGCCTGCGTTGGAAAATGTCGTCCGACTATTACTAACTGATTGAACAAGCGTGGTGTGAGCGCGCACAAACAAACATGAATAGATCACACTGAATGACTGCAGACAACGACTGTCAAAACTCTGGCAGCAAGCGCATACGCCGCAACAACGGGCGAAGGTACGTGCAGTCTATCGCTTCAACGGAAACTGAGCGGCGAATGCACGACTCATAAAGGTCAGAGCCGTGTGGAGATAAGCGACGGCTGCGAGCGAGCGACCAGCGCGGTTGTTGGCGGAGTAGAAGTGCGCCCCCCCCCCCCCCCCCGCTCCCTCCGGCGCTGGCTTCCCGCTTCCTTGCTTGCGCGCGTCCCCGCACGCTTCCGCTCGGGCATACGGCGCGCGGCGAAGATTTTATCTATAGGGAACCTCACGGCGACGGCGACGCCGACGGCAGAAATCCAGTTTAAGTGTCCATATAATTGCTATCGCAATAAAAAATAGTTAAATAAAACACACAAAATCAAGAAACAAGCAATAACAAGCCTCGTCAGACACCGGAGAAAAACACACAGTCCCAAGCAGCAGCCCGAGCTCGAAGACAAAGGACACTGCATGGTCGCAAGCCGCACCGCACCGTGCCGCCAGCGATGCATCGCCTGAAGGAGGTCCTCACCGCCCAGAGATTAAAAGAACGCAGGCGGCAGCGCGCCGAAGCCGCTTGCCGCTTCTATGCGGCGAAGACAGCGGAGGCTCGATCATGCCGCTCTGTTGGAGTGAATTCGGGAATACAGGCGCTAGCGTCACGCCGATGACACGAAGGAGCATCGGGCAGTCAGTCTGTTTAAGGTTGTGTTTGATTTGATTGCAACAGTTCATTTCGGAGGTAAACTATCCTTCCAACTAACTGCCAACTAACCTGCCAGGTCAACTAACCTGCCAGGCAACTAACCTGGCAGGTCAACTAACCTGCCCACTACCCTTCCCTTCTGTACGGCAATGGTGCAACTTCACAGGCGAATGTGGTACTTGCCGGTTTGACGTTCACCCAGTCTTGAGTGTCACTTCTATGCCCCATCAGTCTTGCCTTTCCACGTGATCTCATGCGCTATTGCCAACGACTCCAGCAATTTGGTGTTGCACGTGACAGCGCAAGGCGAATGACAGGCGGAGCGGTGCGTGGAGTGTCGCTGCATGGTTTCAATGCTAATCGCATTAACGTCGACAGTAATTTTAAGATGGGTTCACCCCTAATTTTTGTTATGCTGCAGCAAGACTTCCAGTTGCTCATATTTCAGCAAACCAGTTACTAACAATTATTTGCCATACTCCTCTCTTTTTTACCAAAATAAATTTTTTACGAATGTATGAATGTTCTCTCTGTGATAAGAAATAAAGGTCAACGAGTTCTTTCAATTTTCTCTGATGTGGCATGGTTTATGGGGTTAATATACCACGGGTTAATAAAGCAGAGGTTTATAAAGCCTATTGACTAACACCGCCCACAGTAAGCTCACCTGTCCTTGGAAAGAAAGGCAAGCATTTTTCTGTGGCACGGTCAGGTAGGCCCAGTCGTCGTGGCCACCGAGGTTGTAGGATGCGGTCACAGGGACCTGACGCGAGGCTTCTTCCAGTCCACCCGCTTCCAGCAGAAGCACAGTGATGTCCGGATTCGCAGACAAGCGGTTGGCAATCACGCAGCCAGCTGAGCCACCGCCAACTGTACGCAGTCACACACTGTATAAGCAAGCCAGCGGGCTAAAGAGGCATACTGTCAAAGCTAATCAGTAAACACCATGGCATGATGTTTACTGATTACCATCAGGCATAGCTGCTCACGCGCAGCTACAAAGTTGACTTACCACCTTTCCAAACCTTGTTGCAAGAAAATGGTTTGAGGTAGCAGATTAGTTATTACCTATTCTTACGATAAGTGCATATTAACAGTCTGTGTATCAAGTTTCTTGTGATGTCAAGAATTACTGCATATACCCCCCTGTCCATATCAATTTAACGTTCCTTGTGGCTGTTTATTGTATGTTTATGTTCCATGTTTGAGTTATATTTCATTTTTGTACTGAACTCAATGTATTAATAGTAGTGCTGTATTTTACATGCACGAGTTTGTTTCACCATTTGTAGTTCCCTCATATGAGGGCCTTTAGAGGTATTATAAATAAAGAAATTAGGGGCAGCCTCACACTAGTGGGGCGAAGACTGGGCAAACTGCGAAGCTGGCAACCCCACCTAGATTTATCTCGGTTCGGTCAAGTTTTTGCGAGGTTATGCTTCGAGACTCGGCAAAGTTTTGCGCAAGATCACCCCGCAATCGGCAGCCCAAGGAGGAACGAACACTCGTTCAATAAAGTATCTGGACGCCGCTGGATGCTGAAACGATTTTGCTCGGTTTCGTGGGCTCGTAACTCCGGATCTTCTGCGAATCGCCGACGTTTCGCCGCCGCTTCGGCGGTGCGATACTGGGGATCGGACAGAAGTCGTCTCACTCGGTCTCGCTTAGCAGCGCGGCGCGAAAGGCGCCGCGCTTCCTCTTTTTCGGGAGTGACTATTCTTCGGCTGCCCATCTTCGCGGCGATGTGCTAAGCGCGGAGACTGCGGGGCTTTTGTGTCGCCGCAGCGGCGACGCCGAGCTATATATCCCGTGGGTCGGCGCAGTGACGTCACGGCTTAGCTCCGCCTCTGCGCAGCTGTGGCAACCACTTTGCACCACGGCGCGGTGAAGTCATGGCTCGGCAAAGCTAAGGCGAAGCGGTCGGCGCAGCTGGGGCGAAGCGTTGCTAGGCGACGCATGGGGACGTCATCACCAGGCGGAGGTTTTGCAGCGTACACTCGACGGACCATCCTCGAACTTAAAACTGCTTCGCTAGTTCACAGGGGTATGTGCCATTGCGATTGGACCCTTTCTGCACTATCAACAGGAGCGGCCCACATTTAGGGCGGACACCACCGGTCCACCTCCAACTTAAACAGCTTCGCTGTTAATAAATGAATAAATATTGCGGTCATTTTGATCGTCAATACTGACCGTTGAATGCTAAGGTAGTCCACTTCTAAAGCTGACCTTTTCTTCTTTTGCCACTATCTACGCAATTTATGTCGCGTTGTTGTACTTGTTTTATTCGGAGTCCGAATAGAACGTATCGCAAATAAAGTTATCGCGTACCTGGGACCGAATTCGAACTGTTGGCGTCGCATATTCTTCGATATATATTCCGTAAATAATCTTTAAAGGAAAAGTTTGACGAAATTGAAGATTGTGCCTTTTTAACGTCAAGCGTGCTCAATCAATAGCAATACTTCCTGCCACAGAGTAGTTCCCATATTTATGCGTGTTTAGTTACGGAACGCCTCACTGTTAACTGATATTGTTACTGGTACTCGAAGTGGCGGATTCTTCGAAACGGAAAACACATATAGTGGAGGACAACAAACAACCTCGCAAAACTACATCTTCAACAACTGTTTTCAATTACCTGAGGCATCAAGACGACGACAGTATTGAGACAAGAAAACAGCTAGCGCGTCGCCAGATGCTCGTATACACGTGTTGAATTTCCCGCGTTCTTCCTACAAGAAAGAAGAGGACGAGCATCGGGCCAGGGAGCGCGTGAGCGCGTTCGAAGGGACTAGCTGCCATCTTGGACTTTCTGGGAGGCGGACGCTAATAAACGCCTCTCTGCGTCTCGAGTTTTTGTCGGCTGTTCCGTGTGCCACGTACTCTAACATTTGGTGCCGAAACCTGGGAGGCGACAGCCGGGAGCTACCGTCAAGGGACTTCGCTGGTGGCTACCGACTGGAACCACTGCCACGAACCACGGAGGTATACGGATCAGCGGACCACCATGGATAAGCTCAAGTTGAAGCGAGCCACAAGAAGGGCCCAAAACACCAGGATCATTCAAGAGGCAAGTGCAGTGCTAGAAAACAATGCCGCGACATTGCGACAGATTGACTGTATTTACGAGCGGCTCAAGACCAATAACGATGAATTGAAGAAGATCAATGATGAATTAGAAAGCCGCATAAGTGAAGAGGCATTCGAGGCGGATTACGCAACCGTAATTGAGTATGAGGACAACGCGACCCGCATCTTAGGCGAGCTCCTGAGCAAACACCGCCAGCAGTCCGAAACCACTTCATTGTCATCGCCAGTCGATGTTCGCGACATGCCGGTGGCCACAGGGCATTCTGAAAGGCCAGGAGTCAAGTTGCCGAAGCTGGTAATTGATGCTTTCGAAGGTGATCTGAGCAAATGGAACGCGTTCTGGGAGCAATTCGACCAGATCATCAACCAGAACGGAACTCTTACAGCTACCGACAAATTCAACTACCTGAGGTTATTTGCGAAAGGAGACGCGGCGACAGCTATAGCGGGGCTGTCTACCACCGAAGCGTGTTACGTTGACGCCTTGGACATGCTAAAAAGACGTTTCGGGGACAAGAAGCGATTGGAACAGGAATATTTCTCAAGGCTTCGAAGGCTCACTCCTGTGCGTTTTTCTAATGAAGTAACGAAACTTCGTAAGTTGTACGACCAGGTGCTCATTAACACGCGGGGACTGGAGGCGCTTGGCGTGAGCAAGTCGTCTTTCTCGTCGATGCTATGCGACGTTCTGCTCAGGGCACTGCCACATGACATTGTCGTAGCGTATCACAGATCTTGCGCTACACAAGCTGCAAGTTCCGCCAATGTCAACGTTCAGGAAGCCACGGAGCTAGAGCGTCTCCTGCAGTTCGTCTCTATTGAACTGGAAAGCCTAGAAAAGAGTGACTTTGGGGAGCAAAAGGTATACGACGAGGCGACTCATCCTAGAGACAATAAGAACCGCCGGTTTGACAATGCGATCCCAACGTCATCAGTGCTTCATAACCAAGCTTCAAAAACACCTCCGGACACGGGCTGCATTTTCTGCGAGTCAACGCAGCATTTGACGGAGTCTTGCCGTACAGACCTATCGCTGTCAGAAAAGAAGAAACTTCTCGCCGCCGACATGCGGTGCTTTCGATGCACCATTAAAGGCCACCGTGCAAGGGATTGCAGACGGAGAATTGCGTGCTCCGCCTGCAGAGGTCGTCCTGCGTCTAGTATTTGCGACCCACATAAACTAAACCGAAAGGCCTATGAAGACGTGAAAGGCAGCAGTACGACTGTATGCGCAGCTACAACTAAGAGCAACGAAAGAAGTGACACTTTGATGTGCGTGCTCCTACAGACTTTTCGAGCATGGGCAGTGACAGATTATTTATGCCGTTACATCAGAGGCGTGTTCGACGTAGGAAGTGAACGTACGTTCGTAACACAAGCTCTTTCAAGGCGGTTAAAGTTGAGGTGTCTTGGCTATTAAACCATAGCAATAAACACTTTCGCCAGTGTGAGCAGTTGCACACCGAAAAGATTTCGCATCGTCGAGCTTCACGTCCGAAGTCAGCATTCCGACATTGAAGTGCATTGAGAGCCATCGAGATACCCCACATTTGCCAAGAGAGATCAGCCAACACGATGACTTCTTCGTTCGTCACATCATTCAAAGAAACCGGCCACGATATCGCCAATGAACTGATCCACCCATCCATTGAAAGAGAAAACGGAGTAAGTGTACTAATTGGCTCAGACCAGATGTGGGCGGAGATGACAGGTGAATTCTCCAGACCGCGAAACAAGGAAACACTCATCGCTATGAACTCAAAGTTCGGATGCATCTTTCAAGGGAGCACCGAGCACTTGTCGTCAAAGCCAGTCAACTCACGAGTCATGAATCTGCAAGCAAGCCAGCCAGCCGTCTGCAGAAGATGAGCAGTTATTGAGTCGGCTGGAGTTGCTCCAGAGGGAATTGTCGACAAGCTGACAGCCACAGTGGAGAACCTGTCCAAGCAGCGTGATCACTTGCTTGTGGAGAGGGACAGCCAGGCTCGCCAGCTTGCCTTGCTCACTGAAAAACTCAAGGAAAAGGATAAAGATACACAGACTGCCCACTTCACATGACGAGCTACAGAATCACAGATTGACAAGCTGCAAGACAACCTAAACAGCAAGGAGAGTGATGTTGTGAGGCTCACACGTCGAGTGAGAGAGTTGGAAGCAGGAGCTGCATCAGCAGCCGAGTACCCTTCCAACCTCCTGCATGAAAACCAGAGGCTTCGTGAGAACTTTACACTTGTGGCGAAATATCACAAGAACATGGCATCTGACTTGGAGAATGTTGTACAACAGAAGAAAGACTTTGAACTTCAAATCCAGGAGTATTTGATTAAAGTGGCCAAAATAGAAGAGCTCCTGCGTACAAGGGATCGAGAGAGGGAAGATATTTTGGACCAGTACCGGTCCCTTATCTCGGCCAACGCTGATCTGCTGACTCAGGCCGAGCAGAGCCAGAAAGAACAAGACAGCAGTGATGCCACACTCAATAGCCTGCGTCAGCAGCTTGCACGACATATGAGTGTGACGAAAGAGCAGGAGCAGAAGCTGGCTTCACTGGGAGAAACTATGGCAGCCTTGCAAGAGTCCCTGCAGCACAGCGCTGCCGAGGGAAGTCGGCTGAAGGAGGAACTTCAGAAGAGCTCAGACATGCGCGCAAGGCTCGTCGAGCAAGTGGAATCGCTTCAGGACCAGCTCGCCAAAGAACAAACTGTCAACAATCATATTTCTGGGCACTTGAGGCGCCTGACGGAAAACTTTTGGAAACGATGGACCAAAGAGTACTTGCTCCAACTTAGATCTGCACACTTCTGTGACACACAGAGCAAGAACAGTGTTAAAGAAGGCGACGTTGTACTTGTACATGCGGAAAACCTTCCACGCCAAATGTGGCAACTCGCAAAGGTGATTGAAGTCTACGCAGGAGAAGATGGACACGTTCGCTCTTGCAAGATAAAGCGACAAGACGGCCTCGTGACGACAGGGCCATCCAAAGACTGTTTCCGCTTGAACTACAGGCATGACCGCACTTCGGGGCCAGTAATGTGTTGAATTTCCCGCGTTCTTCCTACAAGAAAGAAGAGGACGAGCATCGGGCCAGGGAGCGCGTGAGCGCGTTCGAAGGGACTAGCTGCCATCTTGGACGTTCTGGGAGGCGGACGCTAATAAACGCCTCTCTGCGTCTCGAGTTTTTGTCGGCTGTTCCGTGTGCCACGTACTCTATCACACGTACAGTGTTGTGTTCGCCGAAGGAGAGAAGTGTGATGGTATACAGCATGTTGTTTTAGAGACATGCAAACAGAGGCCAGCCAAATAATAAATTTGAACAAATTATTACATTGACTGCCTAGAAGCGAGCCATCGTTATTCAATGAGTCGTAATTCTTTAGCGTGAAATTGTCTGCCCATCCGTTTGCTCTGGAACTAGTTCCCCCTCGTGACGTATGCAGCTTAATCCTTCGGAACAGTCCTCACAAAGCCTGTTGCCGTAAGCCCCCAGTGGCTGTAGTGTTGCGCTGCTGAGCTCGAGGACGCGGGTTCGATCCCGGCCGCGGCAGCCGCATTCCGATGCAGAACTTAATTAAATTTAGTCCTCATATGGCATCGCTGTGTGTCGCTCGAGACTCGAATAGGTGTTTCTATTTCTGATGTAATCGAAATGAATGATTGATCGAAAGCTTATCAAACTGAATGCGAATCGAATAGGGCCTACTCGATTCGTATTTGGAATTTTGGATATTGACATACGCCTGTTTCATATTTAAGCGATAAAGGGCTGGCGACGCGAATGACGAAGCAAACGGCAAGGCAATAAGTGAAACATAACACCGAGAGGCGCAATGAGTGACGTCACTCCATGTTCTGACACTTGGCGACATGATATCCCGGAGCGGCTGGTTTCACATTGGCGTAGAAGGCAACCGCCTGTCTTTCGCCGAAAGCAGACTGGCCTCCTCCTCTGCAAACATCTCTGCGCTGCCCCGCTGCGACGTGAGCCTCTCCCTCATGCAAGATACCGCGTCTTAGAAAATACGCATGGTAGCTAGCGAAAGCTCTTTGCTTTAACAGAAGCACAATTTTCTGAAGCAGCTGCTTCAATGCACAGATAAGCAGCGAGCTTCTTGGCTTGATGAGCACAATGAGGTCCATGAAAATAGACGTCGCGTCTGCGTTCGCTCTATTGTATAGTTGTTATCATATGAAGTACCAGCCGTCTCCTACTCGTGCACGGCAAATGTCGAAGTGGGTCGTTAACCCGACCCTAAATATGCTACTATACGAGCGCTTTAACCAGTGCACAGGCACAGTCACGACAGGCACTATGCAGCTTTCAAGCATGACAAAAGCGAATCACACTGCTTTGGAATACTGCCTTGTTTTAGTGCCCGACTTACGGGCTTCCGGTGAACCGACGCCCCAAACATGGTAGTGTTAACGGCGTATACGCTCGTACGGTAGGGGAAAGCTGTAAGGAGGGCACTATCGGTGCGCATTCGGCAGCAACCGGTGTTTGACTCTATAGCAGTGTTTCTCAAGCTGCCGGTCATGGAGCGTCCAACTATGTGTAAATTCAGCTTGCCGGAACAGAGTTGACCTTTCAGCCTCGATGTCCATGCGCTTTCAACGCCGTTTTCTTTAATAGTGTGTGTGTGTGTGTGTGTGTGTGTGTGTGTGTGTGTGTGTGTGTGTGTGTGTGTGTGTGTGTGTGTGTGTGTGTGTGTGTGTGTGTGTGTGTGTGTGTGTGTGTGTGTGTGTGTTTGTGTGTGTGTGTGTGCGTGCGTGTGCGTGTGCGTGTGCGTGTGCGTGTGTGTGTGTGTGTGTGTGTGTGTGTGTCTGTGTGTGTGTGTGTGTGTGTGTGTGTGCGCGTGTGCGTGTGTGCGTGTGCGCGTGTGCGCGTGTGCGCGTGTGTGCGTGTGTGTGCGTGTGTGTGCGTGCGTGCGTGCCTGCGTGCGTGTGTGCGTGAAGGAAGTAGTTCTTCGCACCCGATTGAAACGACATAATTAAATGTTTGCGCCTGCACTTTTACAACTATATAGTTTCGAAAGAAGGACCCTCACACATGTAAGAATGCAGATTTACTTGCCTACGTTTTGGCCGTGGCACGGCCTTCGTCAGAGTCCACGGCCACAATGCAAGCAAGTAAACATGCATTTTTCGCTTGTGTTCCTTCTTTCTGAACTACGTGCATACCGGACCTACAGAAAATTCTGTTTGAAATAGTATATACATAAACGAGGGGAATGTAAACCGGGGGGCCCGATTTCTTATTAGTCATATCATAAGAAGCCAACAATGACACGAAGGGCAGCATAGGGGAAGTGATTTGCAGTTCCTAATTGAATTAAATAAATGATAAATAAATGGAAATGAAAGTTGATGAGAAAGAAACTGACCGCAGTTGGGATACGAACCCACGTCTACGCATTACGCCTGCGGTGCTCTTACCAAATGAGCTACCGTGGCGTCGTTTTCCCATCCACTTTCTGGGGTATTTAGCTTTGTCTACTAGGACTAACCCTGGAAGTGCTAGCCAGTTCCACTTCTCACTGCCATGGCAGTCAATGAGAGCACCCTATCTACGGCAGGCGTCTTGTAGTACGTGAAGGAAACTGGTCAATAAAGCAACAAATGCTACCTGAAATTACATATGTGCCACAGGAGCGACTTGGTGCGCGCACTGGGCAAGGGAGCTGTATATGTGCCATTTTGGCCACTGTGTATGTGCCACCATGGATTTTACTTAGCTTTCAATCTTACATGTAGCCATTATAAGCATTCTGTTTTACTTATCCATAAAAATGTCGCAGTTTCGCCCGAAAGGCGAAGCATCAATTGCGATAGCAAATTGGTAGAGAGCTATTCGGAGTAGGGATAGTAGAGTAGTTTATCGGCCGCATAAACTTGGACCCATTCGCTTTCTAACTGAATTGACAAACGTGGTGTCATCGCGCACAAGCAAACATGAATAGATCACACTGAATGACCGCAGACAACGACTGTCAAAACGCTGGCGCGGCCGCTGCAGCGGGCGAAGAATCGTGCGGTCTATCGCTTCAACGGAAACTGAGCGGCGAATGGACAGCGCATAAAGGTCAGAGCCGTGTGGAGACACGGCCGGGCTCGACTGGCGCGCGCGCTCGCTGGCTTCTTAAGAAGCGAGTGCGCGCGCCAGTCGAGCCCGGCCGTGGTGGAGATAAAGAGACGGTGCGGGCGACGGCCACCACAGCCAGTGCAAGCGTATTTGTTGGCAGAGTAGAAGCTGCTTCCCCATCCCTCCCACGATGCCTCCCCGGCCGCTTTTTTTTTTTTTTTTTGCTTTCGCGTGGGAGATTGCGTTGCCAGTTCTCCTTGCGCTGGGTTGCAAGATAAGCATTTGGTGCAGTAGCACAGCGTCGCCCCGCCTCCCTCCCCCCCCCCCCCATACCCTCACGGCCTTTTGGGCGACAATCGCGTTTGCTTTCCGCCGTGCGTTGGCTATCCGTGATAGCGCGCGTCCCCCGCGCGCTTTTACTCGCGCATACGGCGCGCGGCGACGATTTTATCGCCCTTGGAATCTATACGGAACCTCACAGCGACGGTGACGGCGACGCCGACGGCAGAAATCCTATTGAAGTGTCCATAGAATTGCTATCGCAATAAAATAGATGCTATAGAACATAATATCTGCAGAACCGTTCACTACACAACGTTTTCATTCTCCATAAAAGCATTTTCTAGAAATCGTGAATGCTTCGCATTACGCAGACGTCAACTGCACTTGAGCAGATTTTTTTGTGTGTGTGTTTGTTTTATTGCGATAGCAATTATATGGACACTCCAAAGCAGATTTCTGCCGTCGGCGTCGCCGTCGCCGTCGCCGTCGCCGTCGCCGTGAGGTTCCGTATGACGTCAATGGAGATGAAATCGTCGCCGCGCGCCGCCGAACGCTGTATGTGCGAGTGAAAGGGCGCGAGGGACGCGCGCTTTCACGGGGAGTGAACGCACGGCGGAGAACAAACGCGCGTTCTGTGCCATGCTCCCTTAAGGGCTGCAGAAGTAGGCGTCTCTTTCCTCCTTTACAATCACCATATATGTAGAGCAAACGCGCCTTCTTCTGACGCACGAAAGGCCGTGGGAGGGGGGGCAGGGAAGGGAGGCGACGTTTAGCTGCGGCACCAAGTGCCTATTTATATCAGAGGCTCCGGCAACAGTCACCAACGCCGCACGCATTTTGTGCGAACGCGGGCAAAACGCCGACGGCGTCGACAACAGTGCTGTGTGTTGCCGGTGCTGCTGCATGTCCAAGTTTGTACAGCGGATAAAACTACTATCCTTACTCCGTATAGCTCTCTACTAAGTTGCTATCGCAATTGATGTTTTGCCTTTCGGGTGAAACTGCGACAATTTTTTATCTCCACTTTTATATACTTTATGTTTTCATCAGTCTCACCAATTGGGCAGCTGAGGTCACTTGACCGACGCAAATTACGCAGCGTGAAAAAAGAAAATAGTTGGCACATGTGCAAGCAATTTGAGGTTTACTAAGACACCGGCTGGGCAAAAGCAATCCTTATTTTCTCACTCCACAATGCCTTTGGTTAAGAGGACGTGCCACATTCGCCGACATGGTCATCAGGAGGGCTGGCTAGCAGTCCCAGGGCCATATCTAGCGCACATAACGCACAAATGCCCAAGAAAGTTTACGGAATGGCAGCTGCCGCCGTAGATCAATTGGTAGAGTACAGAACGCATAATGCGGTGCATGTGGGTTCGGCTCACAGCAGCTGCAAGTTACTTACTTATTATCTCTATATGTCCATTAAGACAACAGTTAACTACCTCTGCACTTTCCTTGGCTTCACTGTCGGTTGGGCTAATGTTACTGCAACAACTTAGCGGTGTGGCATGTTGTCACTTGCAAGAATATTTATACACGTGGGTAAACATATACACAGATGAAATGGATTGTATACATGACGCCGCGCCTAGTACACGTCTCATTAAAGGGCGGCTTTACAATTTTTCAAAAGCATACAGCGAATTATTATAGTCTTTCACTCCCTGAATACAAAAATCATAGTTTAACAGGTGACAATTAAGACACCACAAGTCGCTTTAATTTAGCAATAAGGAGCAGCAGCTGGAGACGCCACCGGTCGAGTAACGGGCTCTGGTGGCGAAGACGATCATGACGTCATCCTGGGTATCGGCGAGGCACGAGATTCGAGTGCAGCGCTCACGTGGCCCCTGTGTTGACGCCACCTTCTCGCACCTGGTCTTTCGCCGTTACGCTCGGCGCAAGAGAGGAGCGGAGCTTCGACGAAAATTTAAACTGCGATTGCGGGGCTGCTACCCACACAGCCGATAAAATAACTTCAGGAGTTGAATTATACTGCGGCCGCTTTCCAAACCACCGTGAATTTTGCAATTAGAGTATCTGCTCAGCTTTCCTTTAAGAGGACGGTGAATTGGGCAAGTTCGTATTGATTTATAATTGCTACAACGCCAGGACAATGCGATAGGAAATTCGCATGGTCGCGTCATTTCGTGTTTTTTCGGCGTCTTCACTGTTTTCGCTGTAGTAATTATGTTCCCTTTCAGGCAGTACAAGGATTCCATCTCTGTTGCAGCTCTATAATAATTATTTTATACTCTGTTTGGCGTACGTATTACTGAACACGCTATATGACCACCTGCATTTAACACCGCGTGCTTCGAACAGCTTTTACTGAGTGCAGTTACAGTTCGGTATGTTAGTTCTCTGGTATTACCGTTGCTTATTTGATCATATGTTTCTGTATTTCTGTTCTATCCGCTTCCCCTGCAAAAGTCACCGACCTTCAGGGTACGGTCATAAATAAAAATCTCCTCTGTATTATTTATACACGCCACTGAAAGGCCGGCTATTCCGATCTTCAAAAATTTACTTCGGCGACTAAGAAATGCACGACAAAAATTTAAAAAAAATTAAAAGAAGAACACTAAGTAAAAATAGCGGAGGAATAGAGTATCACTTAATTCCGTCGTAGCTTGATATACATTATATAGCGCGCTGTATCGGCGACATGCGAGCGTCCAGTCACAGCGATGCCGTGCATTTCCTGCACTCTATTCGTTGTCACGTCACCACGTGCTTTGAGCACGGGATCAGTGCACTTCTATACACGCATAAGCTCGGTTCGGGAATTGAAGGCGCCAGAAAGATGTGTTTCTGAAACATCGTGAGGATAACTGTGTAGATAGATTTTCGCTCGCTATTCTGCTTCAGAAACCAGATGTGTGCAAATAATAATCTCTCCGTCCTGAGCGGAAACTAAACACTGACTGAAGAAGTAATTTATGAAGGCACCTTTGAGCACGCTCATGCCCACTCCGACAGTGTCGCAGTACCGATGCCATTACATAAACTCTGGAGGCAGCATATGAAACAGGCGTGTGCTATATACCGTTGTTAATCGCGACATCTCTTTGTCGACGAAGCCCGCGTTGTTGTTGTCGCTAACTGTGTGTGGAAGTGTAGAAATGTAGCAGTGGCTTCTGACCGACCGATGCTGTTAACTCTTTTGCTGACTTGCACTTCAATTCGCACCTAAACTCAGTGAATCGCTTAATAAAGGCTGCCGCAAGTTGCACGGTGAGCTTGTTGTATGTTTGATATGTATGTGACTGTATTAATAATATGGATGCGTCTAACTTTGTGGACGCAGAAGTAGCTGTATCATCGGTGTGTTCATAACGCGATATCGCCACGTCATGAGACGGGCGCCAACGCTGCGTCCTCGAAGAAAAGCAAAATTCATTTTCCGCAAAACACCTCGCCTCACTACTCTGAAGCCCTGTGGAATGAGCAGTTTCTAAATGCAAGCTTCATTGCATCCACGAAAACGAAGAGGGACATAGGTGATTCGCAGCCTGCATTGTACTCAGTATTCAGTCCAACAATATTAGTACGTCGCCATTGACGTTATAGAGAGCACCTTGAGTATGTGTGAAGGCAGATGCGTAACGAAAGCGCTATATGGAGTTTCTTATCTCACCGATGACGTAGTCGTACTGCGACCGCAGCTCACCAAGCTTGTAGTCCCGGAGCACGGGCAGGTCGGTGAAGGGCAAATGTACCAATAGGTTAACCAGAGCGATCAGCAGGCCCACAAGGTTTTGCGGTGGAGCGCCACGCCCCCATAGGGCACAGGCAATTGTGTCGATGTCGCCGCTCATGCTCCCGACTCCGCTGAAGCTGTCGCGAGTCTGGCCCCACAGAGCTGCCTATACTTTCGGCGCTCTTGCTAGTTTCCGCTTAACGAGGGCGAAACGAAGCATCTGTTTTGACAGGGACGGGAAGCATTATCGCAAACTGCAGCTGCATGGAACAATCCCCTCGTCATCCTGTATTACAAACGGTGCCCTGGCACTAACATTTCACTTCACGAACGGCAGCACCTGTATAGAGACAAAACAAACGGCAGGGCTAATGTGTATACTGCAGGCTCAATTTTTTTCTTCTTTATTAAGTTGCCAACCTTCTCTTTCTTTTTTTTTTCCTTTTGGCCTGGAAAGACGGGTTTCCCCAGGTCATGGATGTTTGTAAAGGCACACTATAGGGACATAATCCTAATCCCACGCGTACGAAGTTGCTCCGAACCCATTTTTGTCCTGGCAGTTACAAGCCCTGGTGATGAAGGAACGGTGTCTCCTTATTTCCCCCTTTCCTTTACACAGTTTCCCTTTAACGCTTCCAAGGCGGTGTTCCCGTGTACGCCGTAAACGGCTAAGTAGACATCTAAGCCGACCGCAGACATCTTAAGTCTAGTTCCAATACTGACGAACCCGGCAGTATTGGACGAGGCAGGCTACTTTGCTGTCCAAATTCAGAATGCTTGGAAACTAGACAAGAAGGTCATCTGCACACAAGGAAACTTAGCCACGCCCTACTAGGTGCTCAATGTTAGAGCTTCGTTGTGCTCACTAGCGAAAAGAAAACCTTTCAGGAATAGATATACATTACGTGCTTTCCTTAGCTTTTTCATGTCGGCACGAGGTGGCATCAAATCGCAGAGACGATTTCCAGATGCGTTTCGTTACATGAGCTCGAGACTGTCATCTTGGCTCTCAACGCACACTAATGCTGGTCACAATTGGATAACACCCTAAATTAGGGGAGTTATGAACCAAGGGAACTAAGTAACTGTCATGATGTGTTGCCAGAGTCGTCTCACGAGCTTCAGCAGCTGGTACGACATGGTCTGCGTGTCCGTCGTCAGCACACCACCAGTGTGAATCGTGCGCGCGTAGCCGGCAAGCGCCTCGCTGACAGCGGCGGTTGCTTTGGAACTCCTGGTCTCTGAGTTAGGAGCTTCCTTTCGTAAGGTCTGCACATTGTGATTATGACTTCGTAACGGACGATGCTGTTTTGGCGGTGCGTGCATCTTGAAGTTATGACGTTGGTCTTTCCAGTGGTTACACCAACTAAATCTTCCTAAGTGCTTGCATTTCGCAGGAGTTATTGAGCAGGCCGCTTCACATCTAGAGCACGTCAAACATTTTCGTCGAACATGCTCTAAAAAGGAACACCGTATACAAGAACACTGCAGAAAAGGCAACGTAAGGTCAAACTGGTAAAGAAACGTGCCGCGATAGCTCAGTGGCGACGGCATTGCTCTGCTGAGCTCAACGTCGTGGGTTCAAACCCCGCTGAGGCCGCATGGCGATGGGCTCGTTTAGCGTGCAAGAACGCTCGTTTACTGGGAGCACGGGAAAAAATTCTAGGTGGTCCAAAATCAACATGCCTCTTACAATATCGTGGTTCCCGCACGAAAAAAAAAAGAAAACTCCAGATTTTAAGTTAGGGAATTGAAACAGGAAAAGAAATAAATCAGTGGAGACTTGGCAGTATATGCGAGGGAAATGCTTTAGCATTACGTCACACCTCTTTCAGGTGCCAGATCCATGATGTAAACCGCATTCACCACATTTCAAAAGAGCTTCAGGAGCTCAGTCGACATACGCCCTGCCTTTTCGAGCAGCAAAGTGCAACTGGTGATGGTCTGGAGCAGACTACAGCCAGCTGCATATATATATATATATATATATATATGTGGTGTAATATATATATATATATATTTACACCACATTACCCGCTTACCACAGCACACACGCATACACTTTTATTTCCACTTTTTGACACTCGTATAATGCAGATTCCACGCACTGTAGGAATCGATGTTATGCGAAGCATTTTGTAGTTAGCTGGCTATCCAAAATTGTTACGGATTACTCGAAGCTTTACCAGTTGGACCAACACGCATGTAAATTCAGTACTTATATGTGCGTGGCGCGCGTACGTGTGTGTGGCGAGAACAGCAAGACGCCGACCACGTTGATAACGATCGCATGACGGCAAAGGAATGATTTCAACTGTGGTTGTTCGACACAAATTCGTACCTGGTGATTATGCATAGGTACTGAATGGTCCTTATAGCGAGGTAAACACGGGTAATGACTTGATCTGCCACTAAGTGTAATCCAATTGTACCACTAGGACCTTTGGTCATGTCATTTGGTACATGTTAAAACTACAATGACATATGTACTCCGTCGAAGAAATAATGAAACATCATCAACGTGGGTTTATGAGGAAGGCGATGCAACGTTGCACAGTTTCGAAGTAGTGTTGCCAACTGCGATGAAAGCACAGAAGAATGTAGGTCGATCCCGGATGCAGTGCATTCTAACAACGCGCCCATAGCGTGAGCTGTCACGAGGACAGAAGACAAAAATGTGGCATGGGACGCAGGCGTCAGACATCAGACGTCTGAAAGAGGTATTCGGTTTTGGCACGACAGAAATATGTGTGCGATCGTGAACTAGTGGTTAGAGCATTGAACCGGGATAACGTAAAACTATTCAAATCTGTATTTGTTCCAAAACCGCCATAAGCCTTCCGTGATAAGTCAAAATGGCTCGGACCCCGCCCACATGGGCACGCTTCCCGCCCATCGACCGACCTTCCGACTGACCGAACTACCGCAAAGTGCTAAAATGACTCAAAGAGGGCTTCCCATAAAAAACCCAGGAAAGCGCATCGTGTATTCATAACAACAAAAAACGCGCCCAGATAAAATACGTGCAACGAGCAAGCTCAGAGCGATATAGATTTCTCGTATGGAAGGCAGCACTAACATGGTGGTAACAATTCTCTACATGGCAGCAATGATTTCTCGAAGGCGTGGCCCCTGCGTCTCAGTTAGGTGCGCTACAGGACGATACAAAGTCAGTCTTTGTGATTGCCCTTAACAGTTCCAAGACTAAAGAAGTCGGACTTGCCATCTCTGCAGTAGATCTGTGTTGGCAGAGTCTGTGGCAGTGGCCAACCGACGCTTGTCGACTGTCAAACGTTTAGGTATTACACCTTTAAAAAAAATGTCACAGTTTCGCCCTAAGGGCGAAGCAATGAATGCGATAGCAACACAGCAATGTCATACGAAGTAAGGTGAGCGGCTTTGGTAGCAATATGAATTGTAGTAAACATGAGCTGATTAAGTAAGCAGGTGTGCTGCGGCGTAAGTAGACCGACATGAAGAGAGACTCGATGACCACGAGAAGGCGCGTGTGAAACGGTGGTGTTGATGAGAAGCGCTTCCCGTGGGCAGCGCGTGCGAAGGGACACACCTGTAGCGCTGCACTGCCGATCCGGGCAGCATTGCATGTGTAGCGTGCGTTGGAAAATGTCGCCCGACTATTACTAACTGAATGAACAAGCGTGGTGTGAGCGCGCACAAACAAACACGAATAGATCACACTGAATGACTGCAGACAACGACAGTCAAAACGCTGGCAGCAAGCCCATACGCCGCAGCGGCGAAGGTACGTGCGGTCTATCGCTTGAACGGAAACTGAGCGGCGAATGCACGGCGCGCGCATAAAGGTCAGAGCCGTTTGGAGATAAGAGACGGTGCGGACGAGCGACGAGCGCGGTTGTAGGCAGAGTAGAAATGCGCCCCCCCCCCCCTCCCTGCTCCCTCCGGCGCTGGCTTCCTGCTTCTTTGCTTGCGCGTCCGAGATGAGTGCGTTCGCTCTCCGTGATAGCGCGCGTCCCCGCACGCTTCCGCTCGGGCATACGGCGCGCGGCGAAGATTTTATCTATAGGGAACCTCACGGCGACGGCGACAACGACGGCGACGGTGACGCCGACGGCAGAAATCCGGTTGAAGTGTCCATATAATTGCTATCGCAATAAAACTAACGTAAGCTGCCAGCTTTTACGCACGCTTTTGTGGTGTACCAGTGTACCAGTTCTACATTGATGGATATAGACGTGGGAAAACGAACATTTTCACAGCGGAAGAAGAGGAAGAGGATGGTGTTATCTACGGGTGGATTTCGCCTTGCAAAGGCTTGCTGGCAATTCTTCCGCGTGAGCGTTTCCTTTTAATGTGCAAGGATAAACATATGACATAGCTAATTAAATGCAGCATGAGCAGATCTAAAGCTCACACGACTAATCATTGTGATAATAGGGAGGTAGAATGTCACCATTTCACCAATTCTATCCCGTACCCAATAAGAATATTTGCTGCATCAAGTGGTTGGGGACGTTTAGCATCACTTGCTAAACGTCGCCACTCCTTGAATAGATCGGTATACTTAGGTCATTTCATGAGAAGGCGAAACACCTACATATTGCCACGTAGCCTGCTAACCAAAGCAGATCGCTTTGAACGCCAACAGCGTCCATCACGACACGCGGAGTGCGCCTGTCTACCGGTCTGCGTGCGCACGAGCTTCAACCAAGAAGCTGCCCCACCAATGGGAAACGACAGCGTTTGGTTTTCATCGAGGGAGACCACGAGCGGCGTATTAAGACGGTGGCACGCGACCGAGAACGTTTTTCGCTGCGCAGGCAACTCAGTGACTCCCTTAGCTCTGGGCACAAGCTCGCCCTTTAATAAATAGTTTATTTTTTGTAAACCTGTGCTAACTGGAGTCGCTACAATATACAGAAAATATATGGCTCCCAAGGGAACATCAGGTACTCCGCGGTAAAGCCACTCTGTGTTTTAGTTCTTCGGGACAGTCTTGCACTCTTGACGAATTCTGCGAATACGAGCAAGCAATGCCTCATATCCCCCCTGTCTGAGCGTGGTACAAAGAACAAATTGGTTAAGGCGGCAGTCCAATAGCTCATATCTCCGTGCCGCCATTTACGCTGACCGCTTGCGAATCATCATCATCATCATCATCATCATCATCATCATCATCATCATCATCATCAGCCAATTTATGTCCACTGCAGGACGAAGGAACTCTCCCTGCGATCTACAATTACCCCTGTCTTGCGCCAGCGTATTCCAACTTGCGCCTGCAAATTTCCGAACTTCATCATCCCATCTGGTTTTCTGCCGACCTCAACTGCGCTTCCCTTCTCTTGGTATCCATTCTGTAACCCTAATGGTCCACCGGTTATCCATCCTACGCATTACATGGCCTGCCCAGCTCCATTTCTTCCGCTTAATGTCAACTATAATATCGGCTATGCCCGTTTGTTCTCTGATCCACACTGCTCTCTTCCTGTCTCTTAACGTTAGTCCTAAGATCTTTCGTTATATCGCTCTTTGTGCGGTCCTTAACTTGTTCTCGAGCTTCTTTGTTAACCTCCAAGTTTCTGCCCCATATGTTAGCACCGGTAGAATGCAATGATTGTACACTTTTCTTTTGAACGACAGTGGTAAGCTCCCAGTCAGGATTTGGCAATGCCTGCCGTATGCACTCCAACCCAATTTTATTCTTCTGTAAATTTCCTTCTCGTGATCAGGCTCCCCTGTGATTAATTGACCTAGATAAACATACTCCTTTACAGACTCTAGAGGCCGACTGGCGATCCTGAATTCTTGTTCCCTTGCCAGGCTATTGAACATTATCTTTGTCTTCTGCATATTAATGTTCAACCCCACTTTTACGCTTTCTCCGTTAAGGTCCTCAATCATTTGCTGTAATTCGTCTCCATTGTTGCTGAATAGGACAATGTCATCTGCAAATCGGAGGTTGCTGAGATATTCGCCGTTGATCCTCACTCCTAAGCTTTCCCAGTCTAAGAGCTTGAATACTTCTTCTAAGCATGCAGTGAATAGCATTGGAGAGATTGTGTCTCCTTGCCTGACCCCTTTCTTGATAGGTAGCTTTCTACTTTTCTTGTGGAGAACCAAGGTAGCTGTCGAATCCTTGTAGAATCCGCTTGAGAATACGGGGCAGTAAAGAGGCTTCTGATCAGCGGAATCACTTCGACACGCAGGGCTGGTACGGTGGGGACCACAAGAAGTTAAAATGGTTCATGACAGACGTCTTTATACGCTAGGTGTTTTCAGGCAATCACGCCGTCGTTTGGCACGTTAGTGCTTGACGCGAAAGACTGTCAGCTGTTTTATTTCCGGGCCCGGCGATATGTTGAGGGAGCCACAGAAAATGCAGATGGAATCATGAACTACGCAGCTGCTTGAGTCTGCGTAAAAACCTCCGTAGGCAAATGTGCAGAAATCGGCGCTGTAGTACCTCCAGCGCTGGCTTGTATCACTACCGATTGTACCGGACAAGGTTTAAATTTCCGCAGGCAGCTTCAATTGCGGTACTTTTGCTTACCGTTGCAGAAACAGCCCGCTCGACCCAGGCGCCCCATATTGCTCCCAGGAGGAATGTTACGAAATCTATAACACTAAGCCTTTTTCCCACGTCAACAGAGCCATTATTTATCACTTGTAGGTGGTGTTCCTGAACCTTACCTAATATCTCGTCGACTAAGGACTTGGGGTGCTATAACTTAAAGCTATAGCAATCTCTTTCTATTCCATTTTTGTCATTAACCCCCTATGATTGGCGAAAACATTTTGCGACATGCACACTTCGCCTGTCTGTCGCGTGACGACGCAAAAACTGCGAAGTCTCCCCGTTTGATATGACGTGTATTGCACGCTTATTATGCAGGATCACCCCGAACAAAAGAACAAAAGGTTCTTTCCACTTTGACACCTTTTTCGCCATCAGTGC
Organism: Dermacentor silvarum; assembly: GCF_013339745.2. Classification (NCBI taxonomy): domain Eukaryota; kingdom Metazoa; phylum Arthropoda; class Arachnida; order Ixodida; family Ixodidae; genus Dermacentor; species Dermacentor silvarum. The sequence continues at coordinate 148,758,354 of NC_051155.1, read as the reverse complement.
TCCGCTGTTGTAAAAGCTTTTTCGGGCTGCCCCCACTTCGGCTGTGTGTTATACGCGACGTCACAAAAGCGCAAAAACTCTCCACGTCAAAGTGGGGCGTACGCACTAAAGGTGCATTAATACGCCGCTGAAAACATACTTTTTTTTTCTTTTTTTTGAATAGCCGGAGAGTGCCCCGTTCCGAAAGGAATAGAAGATGGCAACCCGCCGATCGATATGGCACTAGCAACTCGGAGCTGCCGGCGAGAATGCATTTCTTCCATACAAATAAAAAAATTGTGGCAGTATAACTTTGTGGTGCATTTTATAACTTTCCGCTGCCAGCCAACATGATTTTCGACCAGCCTTCGCAAGCTAAGCAAGGGGAAGCGAACTAATCGCACACGCCGGCATTACTTTTCTCATCCGGTTATCTGCTTTCACTGCGCTAGTCCGGCCTCACTAAAGCTATCTCGAATTCTTCAGGATCCTCTCCTCTTGTCAGCCAATTCGATAAAAAATGCTGTCAAGGTAGGCAATGGTATTCGCTTTTAAAGCAAACAAAAGGGACCTCAAACGACGAGAGCCTTTGATTGGGACTGTTGAAAGACCGCTTCGGGTCACATCCTGATGCTTGCGTTAGTGGTTACGTAAATTTCGCATCAACCTTTTGGAATAAGACCAAAATGGAATAGTTCTAGGATGTACGGCCATTGGTCTGTGTCGCATGCGTAGTGCACTTGGTGTTGTACTACACCACGAATCTTTAGATAACATTCTATAGACTCAAATGACTGCGGTGGCTTCGGTCGCTCTCTTAATAATGACAAATCAATAATAAGAGCTTTGAATGTAATGAGAGCAACAAGAGTACGAGATTCATTTCTACCGAGGCATCGGTGAAGCACTTTGGTGATGTGCAACTCGATCCCGTGGCAGACCTTCGTCAGCAGTATTTGAGAAGAAAGCAGGCGCAGAGTGGTGGTGGTGGTAAAAAACTTTTATTTGTACGACAAAACGTACGAGGAGGTATGCTCGGGACAGGGCGCAGAGTGGGCGATCGGGACTATTAAATGATTTGTTCCCTCTGGTGCTCTCAGATCAAGTTTGCGACCCTCCGTTTTGACACCCTGCGTAGTGTTGCCAACACGTTATACTGAGTTTCGGATGGCGAGATGAAGAGGCAGCTGCTAAATTACTCGGTTGACCGCCATTGCTGCATGCATCTCCCTTGCTAACTTTCGATGGCTTCCCCAACGTGCACCCGCTATTCTCCAAACCACGTTGAGACGATGGAATCAATGGCGCGCTACCATGGCACCCTATTATAGAGCCTGACACCAAGAAAAGAGACTTGCCTTGTCTGCTTCACAGGTAAGCCTCCGATGCTGATTGTCAAGCTAACTAAATTTCTTTACAATCCAGGGAAAAGAACAAAGCACCAGTTGTCGATTGACACTTCCAATCCAATTGTCGCCAGGTAAGTCTGATTGGCCAGGACTGTCTTCTCGGGTATTGTTTCCAGAATTTGAACCAAATGATTATGTCATCGGCGTATATCGACACGTGAACATATTTTTCTTCGCGGAAAGTGTCAAATCTGCAATTACATGCCACATTTAGTGTTTTCATTTGGTACTCCTTAACTAGTAACCATTTAACAAAATCAAAATTCTATTGGTGTATATCGAAATACTCACATTCTTTTTTTTTATCTGAAATTCACAAATTGAAATTAAATAGCCTATTTCGCTTTGCGTTGAGTGTCCCTTTTTTACGCGTGACAAAAACTTCCATCCCCTTCAAATCCGAGACGCGTGATGCTGCGAAAAGCGTTGTTTTCGTTTTCAAGTGTAGGCGAATCGATTGTGTGAAACGGCCTCTGGCACACGCCTCAACCTGTCCTCGCAGCATTCGCTAGCTGCCACTGGCACTTATATCCCTTCTGCTCGTTCCCCTATCGTAGGCTGGGTGGGGAACACGTCAGGCGTAAAGCCTCCCTCGTCAAGGACGGCCGGCTACGGCCAGCGCGATTCCCCCTGTTCTATCCCACATTTCCCCGCCAACTTACCGACACCCTGAATGCTTATCTCGCGGACCAGAAGTACGCACTCAAAAGGACGCCGACAGAAGCGGTCTGGCGTGCGCCCCTCCGGCACACGAGTGAATGTGGTCACCGCCTGAGCCAGTAACAATCCGCTCTTCCTTACCGTGGAAGCCACCGCGAAGGACTGAGCACGATTCCATCGGTTCGCGAAACTCCCGTTCATAGCATGCAGAACTCCTACAACTTCCCCTGATTCCCGTGCCTTCACACCGTGCCAACCAGGAATAAGTTGGTTCAGGAAAGCGGGTAGCGTTCTGGTGAGGACCATTGCGTTCTTGTTAGGCAATTTCCAATTGGTAAGGAGAAAAAGTGAAGAGAAGTTGGACACATGAAAAGGGGAGGGAAAAAGAATTTATCGCAGAGTGCAGCGCATCAAAAACGCATCATCCAGTGACGCACCTAAAGCGAGCCTATGGTGTAGCTCCGCTAAACGCATGTACAACATTTGGGAACTCTGAAAGTTTCTAAACAGACTTCACATACATATTCGTAAGACAAGATGAGGTGGCGTTTGCTTGCTAATAACTTGGCTGAAATACCTTTGTGAAAGTCTTAAATTGTAGTGGATGAGAAACCGCTATAATAATTCGTAAGGAGTGACCCTTAGCTGAAGCTTCAATGGGCTTCACAGTTAAAGTGGTGTTCGTGTGACTCTCATTGTCATCTAGAAGCAATTGTCACGAGATTGTAGGACTATTATTCGAATATTAGCTTGAAATATTTGATAACAATAATGCGTGTGTTGAAACACGAGCGAAGAAGAAGGGGACAAAGCTTTCTAGTGGTTCGTACCATTCCCCAGGTGAATTATCTTAAATATCTGGGAATCACGTATGATGGGTCACTAAACTGGAGAAGCCACATTGAAAGAGTTGCGTCTAAGGCAACTCGTGCCGTGGGATGGTTACGTAAGATCAGTAACCAACTATATGGGCTGCGAAGGCATACATTAATTATGAGATATAAAATGTATGTCCGACCCATCATGGAATCTGGGAGTGTCTTGTTTTCTGGTAGCCCAGCTTATAAAATTCAACCTCTGATAATATTAGAAAGGGAAGCTCTGCGATTCTGCCTTGGTCTCCCTAAGTTTGTTGCCGACACCGTGCTGTATATGGAAACGCAAATACCAAGCTTCAAAAGCACATTGAGGATTCTTACAGTCCAAACATATTTAAAATTTACGAATCTCCTCAAAGAAGATCAATGTGTATTTTTATTACCGAACCAAGTTCATTTTTAATAGTCATTGGTCGCGATTAGACACCCCTCATATCGTATTCGTACAGGCACAGCTAACACCATTGAATGTGCAAATTCAGCGCATTCACTCAACAAGTCAATCAAAAATAAGCCTCCAGATAGAATCTGACGATATCTTCCCCTCAAATGCTAAACTAATGCCATACCAATATTTAAATGATCAATTACAAGATTAACTTTCTCACCTGGAAACAAACAATATCATATCAACTCATGCTTCACAGTCCGAAGAGAAGGCTAGCCTAGGCACTTTCTCTCCTTCTTTTAATTGGTCCTGTTCAATTCGCCTTCCAGATTACACGCCTATATTCATAGCAGAATTATTGGCTTGTTCTAGCGCTACCTAAACTTCCTGCAAGTCAATCGACAGCTGTTGTAGTTACAGATTTTATGTCGGTATGTGTGTCGCTTTCCACGGAAACGAATTCAGCTATCCTTAGTTTGTTTCAAAATTTAGTCCCTAAAAGTTTACAAAAATTTACTTGCTTCGGTTTCCTGGCCACCGCGGGTTATATCTAAACGAAATGGCAGATTTATTAGCCAGAACGTCTCTAAGTGGACCTTTGATCCCTGTCTTACCGGATACCGCTTACGTCACTGCATCGAGATACAGAAAATTTTGTTTGCAAAATGATTTAAGCAACTTACCACTGAAACCATCTCCAGACTTTCAGCATCTCGTGGTGTCCAGTGGTGTCCTTCTCGGCAGTTGGAAGTTACTTACACCAGAGTACGCTGTCGCATCCCGCAATTGAATTTTTATTTACATAGAGCTGGTCTCACGTTGTCCCCTCTATGTGACAACTGTAAGGAGATTGAATCAATAGAACACTACTTTTTATCATGCAGACGATATTCACACCAGAGAAAGTTATTAATGGAAGCTCCACTCTAAAAATTAGATTAGTTTTAAACGTACCAGTATTGTTATCATTTGAGGCCTCAGCAATAGACTAAAGTCACAGAGACGTGTGTTGCGCAGTATTTCATTTTTCAACTGAAACAATACTATTACCCTGCTAATTATTGTATTTGTATTCTACAGATCAGATGCATTCATATCACTTAAATTGGTTTCTCCAAATTGTTTGTTAATATTACCTCTCCCTGGTTGTAACAGCTTTTCACTTTCATCTTTTCAGTTATTCTGAGTGCTCACTCGCATGGTAATCTAGTTATTGCAACATCTGCATTTTTTTTCTTTTACTTCGCTTTTCTTGTTTTCAAATACGAATTTTCTTTAGCATACCCACTGCCGCCCGATTCTTGGCGTATCCCCCTTAGTGGGTGCGAGCCATGACAGAGGTTCATCATCATCATCATCATCATCAACGCGCAACAGCAGCTACCCACAGAGTCGTTTCACGGTTTATTCTTAACAAACCCCTTTTTTATGCAACGGGAGGCTTTATTTGCTTCAAGTGGTGCCGCAACTCATCGGGACAGCGAACCTCATTCATGGTACCAAGGAGAAGTACAAGCCGGCGAGCTATACTGGATAAAAAAAGGTTCAAAGCTCAGCCTTTTCGACAGAAATTGACCGCGTCTCCAAAGCAGCTGAGTATATATAGGCTTCTACACTTCGGCACGTTACCTGATTCCTCGACAATGGAGTTCTTCGAGTCGCAGGACGCCTACAATATAGTAAGAAATCTTACGATGAAAAGCATCCAATCGTCTTACCAAAGGACCACTACTATACCAAAGGACAACTACTACTGCGAGCTCCTTGTCATGCAGCACCATCGACAACTTCTTCAAGCAGGACTTCTGGTTACACTTGTACAAATAAGAGAAATATTTTGGATATTACTAGGGCGGCAGCTAGTCAAGAAGGCCATCAGAGGATGCATCGTGTGCCAACGCTACAACGTCAAACCTTTCTTCGAAGTAGCTGCACCGATACCACCTCAAAGAGTGATCGCTTCGGAACTCTTTCACGTAACAGGACTAGATTTCGCCGGTCCCCTCTACGTTAAACATTTAGATTACTACGCCAAAGTGTATATTTGTCTGTTCACGTGCGCCGTGATTATATATAGCGCTAAAAAATTAAAATTAAATTATGGGGTTTTACGTGCCAAAACCAGTTCTGATTATGAGGCACGCCGTAGTGGGGGACTCTGGAAATTTGGACCACCTGGGGTTCTTTAACGTGCGCCTAAATCTAAGTACACGGGTGTTTTCGCATTTCGCCCCCATCGAAATGCGGCCGCCGTGGCCGGGATTCGATCCCGCAACCTCGTGCTCAGCAGCCCAACACCATAGCCACTGAGCAACCACGGCGGGTTATATATAGCGCTGTTCACCTCGAACTAGTCGAAGACATGACCGCCACAAGCTTTCTTAACGCTTTCCTACGCTTTGTGTCGCGTCGTGGACTTACTTTTGTTATATATTCCGACAACGCCTTAGCGTTCAAGAAGAGCAAGAGAGAGCTTTCGAGACTGTAGCAGTTATTGAGAAATGAAGAAGTTTGTAACTACATCACTAACCATTACATAAAATGGAAATTTATCGCCGATCATGCACCGTGGTGGGGTGGTTTTTACGAGAGACTTATCAGGTCTGTCAAGCTGACGTTGAAGAAGTGCATCGGAAAGGGATCTCTTATGAAGAAACAGCTACAAACAACTTTAACTTAAGTAGAAGCTGTGATCAATTCCCGACCAATCACATACGTTTATAGCGACTGTCGAGATCGGGAACCTCTCTCCCCGGCTCACTTTCTCCTTTCAAGGCGAATAGTCGTATCTGCACTTCCCAACCTTATGCGCGAGGAGACCACAGCAGATAGTCGCCATATACTACCTATGTGGGAACAACGAGAAGAAAACTCGAAGAGCTTTCTGGGAACGTTGGTCCAAAGAATACCTCTCGGAGTTAAGAACAATGTCAAGCCCCAAGTCAGCGACATCGTTTGACAGAATTAAGAAAGGTAACCTCGTCCTTCCACAAGAGTCCATCAAACCCCGGCAACTATGGAGCATTGTTCGAATAGATGAGCTCCATAGAGGAAGGGATGACAAGACAAGATCCTGTACCTTGAAACTACCGGGTGGATCTATACCGTTAAACAGGCCGTTCAACTCCTGTATCCGCTGGAATCAAACTTTTTTTGAACTTCTGCGTGCGGGGCAGTTTGTTAGAACAAGAGCGACGCAGAATGGGACGAAGCTCTCTCGTGATTCAGATCACGCGAAACAGCCGATACCCACGGAGCCCCTTTTTCTATGCAACGGTAGGCTTGATTTCCTTCAGCGTCTATAAGTCTCCCTCTCTCTCTCCTTTTCTTTTTCTTATTTGTGTGAGCACCTGAGCTCTTCTATGTTTATTTATGAATACAATTTAAAGCAGTCTTTTGTCGCGTGAGCTACACTGGCTCAGGTTGAGCAGTTACGCGTGGCTCCTGGGGAGCCGTGCTGCGCATGCGCGAGGAGGAGTGACGCCACACGGCGCACAGCTGGCGCTCCGGGCGTTTGCCCGGCGTTTGCGCTGGGCGTTTCATCGTTTGCGCTGGGCGTTTGCCAGTGTGGTATAGCCATAGAAAAGGAGAGCGAAATTGCTGCTCAGCGGCGCAGAAGAGCGGAGAAGCTTAACTCATCGGATCCCGAATCAGTTTCCTGGCAATTAGCGGCTGAGCGTAGGAACAACGAACAGAAGGCTAAACGTGCTGCGGAGACACCGGAGCAAAGGGAGGAACGTCTAGCAGAATGGCGTCGCCAGGAGGCTGAGCCACGTGCCCGACCATCTCAGTAGCAGCAACAACAAGACGCCGTCGATGACGTCAAGGCTAGCCGATTGACTGACTATACGATGAAACTTAGCGAAAGCGCCAGTGTGACTCCGAGCTTCGAGACGGACTTCGTAAACAATCTGTTTGGATATGTGCGCGACGTGTGTGAAACACTGTGGCACATTAAAGACTTGACGCTGGTAAGTAGTGTCATGCGTGAAACGTTGAGTTTAGCGGCGCCGCCTGGCTGGGGTGAAACCGTGGCACGGTTTTGTACAACGCGCAAGAACTTTCTCGTTAAGCAGAAGAGTGGTCTACACAATCGCCCTGCTCAATGTCCGATCGTTGATTTGCCATATGGCGAGCGTTTGTGGTGACCGCCTCTTGACCAGTGCTGATGTTCTCTTTACAGAGGTTGGTGATGCCACGGCATTACAAGCTGTCACAATCTCCGAGTTTTGCATGGTTGCTTATGCCAGTCGTGTTGAGGCTACCAGGAGCTCTGGAGTCTGTATCTATGTGAGGAATTGGATTTCTGCCAGTGAACTGCCAAACGTAGCGGTGCCCAAGGGTGAAGCCTGTGCCGTTCAGCTTGACGAAAGTGGTGTGGTCATTGAAGCGTGTATGTGTCGCCGAACCATTCAGGTATAGACACAATAGACGTAGTGGCTACGTCTATACCTAGTCGTGCGGCAAGTGAACTGTGTGTGGTGGCTGGTGACTTCAATCGTGCTCCAGACTCTTGACGGACATGTTTAACCTGGACTGAGCGAATGTTCCAACTGTACAGACGACCCAATGGGGAACCACCATTGATCTTGTGTATCACAGACAGACAATCAATTCAAAATACTGTGTTGGGGCTATAGAGACGGCAGCGTGTTACTACACTGACCACCGAGCCGTCTTTGTGGCAATAGAGAAGCAACCAGACGTTCAGCAATATATATATATATATATATATATATATATATATATATATATACATGTGTCACATAATGCGTATATCGTGTGTGTATCACTGAAGCAGCAGTACGCATGATAATAAAACCAATCCTAGACAACCAGGAAAGCTAAGAATAACCAGCTGAACCTTCGCTCACGCTACGTATATCCTGGCATAGCCGAGCTAAGCCACTGCTAAGAGGCCATCTACATTCTCAGTAAATGCCCGCACATGAGGGATACCTATTGGCATACTAAGTACTGGATCCTCATCATTATCATCAGCTTATTTATGTCCCTTCCAACCGAACGCCTCCCCCATCGATCACTAGCTACCTGTGTCTTGCGTCAGCCGACTAGATTCATCCTACACCTGCACATTTACTCGTCTCATCTTTCCGACTAACAATCATCTGCCTTCCTCGACTACATTTGTTTACACCTTCGTTCTTCTTTCTGGGGTTTTACGTGCCAAAACCAGTTCTGATTATGAGGCACGCCGTAGTGGAGGGCTCCGGATTAATTTTGACCACCTGGGGTTCTTTAACGTGCACTACAACGCAAGCACACGGGCGTTTTTGCATTTTCGCCTCGATCAAAATGCGGCCGCCGCGGCCGGGATTCGATCCCGCGACCTCGTGCTCAGCAGCGCAACGCCTTAGCTAACTGAGCCACCGTGGCGGGTTTACCTTTACATCCATTGTGGTACTCTGATAGAGCATTAGTTACATATTATATGTATTACATGGCTTACCAAGGTACGCCTCCTTATCTCAACAATACAACACCTACTACTGGCGTTTCCTCTCCAGAAAACACTGCCGTTTTCCTGTCGCTCAATTATATGCATATACACCACTCTTCGTTCTATTGCTTCGTTCTGCTGTCCCTAGCTTCTGAACTTGGTTATCCCCGACGTTTCTAGCGCACATGCTAGTACTTCTCGCCGAGTACCACATCGCCGAGCAGCCCTTCATCACTTGAGAGTGCTTTTACAATGCCCATTCAAACCCATTTATATTTGCATGATCCGGGTGGCCTGCAAATACTCGGCCAAGTTAAATATGCTGCTTCACTACTTCAAGACGCTGACTACCAATCGCCAAGTTTCGTTGTTTTGGTAAGCTACGGAGGCCTTACGGCAATAAGTTTATCACTCTCTGAAGGCTCATTGTGTTCTCGTGGGTCTTCTGAGACGAGCAACTTTTTTTCGATTAACAATGAGAAAAACGCTCACGAGAAAGCTGTCGACATAACGCACACATTTCAAGAATGGGAGTGGCTCGCACTTATGGGGACAATGCAGAATGTAAATAGCTGCTACCTTCTTCATCCGCTATTCGCCTGCTAAGAACAGTATCTCACGAGGTATTCGCCGCCAGATTTTCTAGAACGTCGCACTTAGTGCAAACTGTATCGGTGTTCGATTGTTACTGCATGTGACTTTAAGTTGTGAAATTATCCAATAGGTTCAATAAATTTTCTTCGCAACACTCGTTTACATTGCGCTATTTATTCTGTTCGTTCCTTTGTTTTTGGTAGCCTATCCATCTGCCATTCCGCAGAAAGTAAGTACTTAAACTTTCTCACTGACATGCCGCTAAAAACGACATCGTGCCGAATGCGAATCGCAGTGGCAATGTAACGCCTTTTTAGGTGTCAGCCTTTCACGGAAATGTTTTTAATTTTTTTATTATCTGGTATTTAGGAGATCTTGTCATCTTTAACTGGCGCCGGTTACTCATTTTCACATAGAGATATGGAAAAAAAGAATTAACCTACACGCATTTAAACTAAAAGTCGACTCCAAATCACAATAACACAAAGTCCAGTCAATAAGTACACTAATGCCACACTAATACTGAAAGTCAGCTCAGAAACACAGCAACACAAAGTTCAGTCACATAGGTGCACTAAAGTAGTCCGGTCACGTAACTGTACTAAAATCAGGGCACATAAGAAAGCACGGATTAGATTAAAATGAAGGCACATGAATCCAGGCGTTGAATTGACCAAAATCAGGTAAAATAAAAAAAAATCCCACAGAACGAGCTTATCACAAATAAATACTCTTTTCAAACGGAAATATTATTGGGAGAACAGTTCCGAAATAACTCAAGATGGGACGCACTCCCGTGCAACGTTTTGTCGGTGCGAGACTTGTTTCTAAACCCGCTTTCTGTGCTCGAAAGGCACGAGATAACAATAAACTGCGCCACAAAGAGAATTCATTGAAGAAAAAGTGGTCGAAAAGAGACGGTGGTGCGCTGAAGCAAGCTAATGAGTTGTTCATTTTGGACATTCGGCGTCCAGAGTGGCATGGAATGTTTTGCCACCGAAATGCCGTGTCGTCAGCATTGCTCGCCCTTCACACAACCAGAGCTCATGCCAGCTTGCCAATTATGCTGCGAAAACAAGGAAACCATGCGATATTTAACTATATTCTAGTACCGCCTGCCGAGTATAGACTAATTACGCTAGTATTCCTTGCGCACTTTTGTAGCTTTGTCTGCAAGGGTTAAGTTTGTGTGCTTTTATTTTATTGTGTGCTTTTATTTAGAAATAAAACAAGAACTCTCCGTAGAAGGGCACGCATTTGGGCTGGTTGGTTCATGATTACGAGAAGACGAAATAGCGCTGAACAACAGGACGAAGGGAGAGCACAGACACAGGCGCTCGTGACAGCGCCCATGTCTGTGACAGCGCCCATGTCTGTGCTCTCCCTTCGTCCTGTTGTTCAGCGTTGTTTCATCTGCTCGTAAGAACTCTCCTCTGCTGAAGTTTTCATGCCATACATACCTTGTGGCTGGTTTCCTGCATCAAATCTGCCTTTTCGCCATCTTTCGTTTCATCGCTTCAAAGGCCATTCAAAGTAATGCTATCACTCCCTAACATCTGGTATGCGCCCTTCTGCAGCCTCTAGGCCTAGAGACCGGCAGTCACGTAAGCGGGCGCTAATGCAAACTGGCAATTCCCGCCTTCAGAGTACCCCGAGGCAAGCCGCAGGAGAAGAGAGGGTCGAGAGAAAAGAACGAACCTAAACTATGCAACCGAATCGGGCTCCAAGCACGTTTCTCCGCCTACGTGTGCCAGGATCAACAAAGAGCAGCTTTCTTCGTCCGCCTAATGATGCGCAACTCGAATACTGAATCAAGTTGCCATGCTTACTTTTTTGCTGTGTTTATGATTGTTCCGTTGCCAAGCAAAGCACCACGGCCTGGCGGGTGTGTTTACAGATCGACGCCTGCTGTTCACTGGATACACTCTCTCTAATGTATTTTGTACCCTGCAATGCGAAGCAATGTAAACTACAGCAAGTCATAATGAACTTACCGTTTAGTATTCGCTTGTCTAAACAATTAGGGTAGCGCAGTAGTATGTGTGTCGTCGAGGCTGCTCCGTACTGGCGTGACTCGCTATCGACAGCACATGCGCGACCCGCGCGTGGCAGGATAGCAGGAATCCAGAGAAGCGGCACAGTGCGTGCAAGGCTACTTCTCTCTGCAAAAAGAAGAAAGAAAAGAAAACGAAGCCAAGTGGGCGCGACAACGTTCTGCCTTCCGCTGGTGGCGTTAGTGTTGTGCGCACGAATATACAGAGCCTGCCTGCTCTGTAGATGTGCGCCTACCAAACCGTGGTGCGCACAGTGGTATGCGCTGAATGGACAGTAAACTTCCAGCTACAAACGCCGACAGTTTTCCTTTGGTCTCACTCTGTGCACCATCTACGTGCGACGCCTGCAACTCCGCTGGTGGCACTCCCCACCACGCCAGCGTTCTGATACACCTGGTAGCTGCCAAGGAGCTGTTTCTGCTTCACAGCAGCACTTGGCTCCCGTGATGCACCACGTCCACATGTTGGCCCCGCGTATCATTAAAATGCCGTCTGAGAAGCTCAAGCGAAACGGTAATCATTTTTTATAGCTTTCAGTGACCCTCCCTTCGAACGAAACAGCCAGAGTTTTTCAAAGCGAACCTATCTTTGCCACATCTTCCCCTTACTGTGTGCCGAGCATCTTAAGACAACAGAGCTGCCAGCTCCGAGTACTATCTCCTTCCTATCTCTGCCATCTTTATGTTCTTTTTGCCTCCTTTTCTACATTGGTGACCGATGTTCAGGTGTCCGCCGCGCGCTAGACAATTATAGTGCGGTCAGCAGGTTTTAAAACGCTAGCTTTTTTAAAAAGCATGAAATGCTTTTAGCTTCCGTTGTTGGCGACCTTCAATGAGCCAAAAGCCAGAGTCGTTATCCGGGCATTCAAACGAGAACATCCGGGCAACGTTGCGAGAACAAAGCGAGATCATCGGGGCAATTACCAGTTAAAAGTTAAGAAAATGCGGTCTCTGGCCCCCAACCCTTTCTACAGGACCGCGTTACATACGCTAGTTACTACCCAAACAAGTTACAACTAATATTCCTTCCGAGCTCTTCCTAATGTTTTCTTCGTAATATCCCTCAAGCTGTGATTTCTAGTACGCTGAAGTTTTATTTGTCATTTCCAATCGCGATATTGAAAAGGTAGATACAGGGCACCATACACTTGAATGCCGTTCTTTGGCGCTGAGACAGCGTTGCCTATGCTCTTTTGAATGCCAGAGGTCCGTGAGTTCCGCGGCTCTTGTTCTGAGTTGCCTCGAGAGATGGCGCCACGCTGCGTGGCGTCTTCCTCAGGCGTTTTTCTTCTTCTAGCTGGGCAGTGCACTCTGTCTCCCTGGCGTCTTTCGCTGTCTGCCGTGCCGCCTTCAGTTAGTTTTCTTCTTCTAGCTGGGCAGCGTCCACATGGACCAGTGCACAGTATGGAGTGCTGCGGTGTGGTGCGGGGTGATGGGGTGGGCCGTTCCGACCCCCATTTTAAGATTGTGGCTAGTATTATCTCCAACCAATCAGCTTTGCCGGTGGCCATTTCATGCTTGCATCTACTCTCGATTACGGTAGAGCCAGACATCTTTTTCTTTGTTTCGTTTTAAAGCGCCGTTGGCACTGTCCGTTTGCAATGAGAGGTGCGCGAGAAAGGTGCGCGAGAAAGGTGCCAGAGAGATAGCACGTGACCTCTCCTGTTGCACAGTTTCACAGACCTGGGACGCCATCTTCTCCCTCGAACTCGCCCATCATTCTTCTATTCGTTTTCTTTTTCACTTTCCAGTGCCACAGACACTGAGTCCATGCTCCAATTGAGGCAGCAGAAGTATGTGTCGGTTCCTCACCTCAATCCCCCCTCCTCTCTCAGTTTGACGCCGTTGATGCCGTTCGCAGGTGCAGACCTTGGCAGCGCGCCAAAAGGAACTTTGTCAGCACACCTGAATGTGTTTCCATTATAATTGGAGCGCACAGATCACGTGGTCAAGCTGTTGTCATTATAGCTTCGTCATCGTTTAAGACGTCATCGTCATCGGTTGCGCCAGTGTACGCTTCGCAAGCCGCCGAGCACGCGATCATCGGAGAGGAAAGTATTAACATCAACGAGGACGCTATAAAAACCAGCATTTCCCCGAAGGGGAGTATGAGGAAGTGCGAAGCACGGGGTGATGCTATGAGGGGGCGCGCGCGACTAAACTGCAGAGCCGAGCGAAGGAGACGGCAGCGAGAGAGCACGACTGACGCGCCGGCGCCACACACACAACACGTGACGGCGGAGCGAAACACGCCAGGCGGTTGGAGAGGGGGTGAGCGGTGGGGAGAGTACGCACACGAGGGGCTGTTACCGGGCGAGGAGGGAGCTGTCAGCGCGAGGGGAGAGGCGGCGGCCGAGGGTGAGTGCAAACCTAACGGGGGGAGAGGCACACCAGCTGCATGGCGCCTTGACGTCACGGCGCGGAGAGGGTGCGAGGAGCCGGCGCGGCGCGCGCAGCCACGGCGCGGAGGCGCCAGCTGCACAACGCGCCGTGACGTCACGGCGCGGAGAGCGGTGCGGAGCCGGCGCGGGGCGCGCGCAGCCACGGAGTGGAGGGCGGAGCGCGCGCAGTCACGTGGGGCGTGACGTCGCTGCGCCGTTGCTACAGACGCTCCTTTCCGCTCCTCGCGCCGTTGCTAGGGGAGAGGAGGAGGAGCGCGGATGCCGGCGGAGTTTTCGGGGTCGCTTAAGAAGTGCATTCGCACTTAAAACATCCTTTCCACTATATGTGCTATGGAGGAAGCAGGACCTTCAGGCCTCCAAGCGATTCGGTGAGCTCGAGGTCGGCTGACAACGCGCATTGTAGCGTGGGTGAGGTGTGTGCGGAGGTCATGTGTGCACACGCCTACGTAGTTTACTGTACACTATCATCGCCATCTGCACTCCCTCTCTCTCTTTCTCATTCATCTTCGCTGCTTTCCCCACACTGAGTAGCAGGGCAGCAACAAAGCTCCTCCGGTCGGCCTCTCTGCTTTTCTCACATTAAAATGGTCTCTCTCTCGTTTACCCGCCGCGGTGGCTTAGCGGCTATGGTGTTGCGCTGCTAAAGACAAGGTCGCGGAATCAAATCCCGGCAGCGGCGGTCGCGTTTAGATGGGGGCGATATGCAAACACGCCCATGTCTCGTGCATTCGGGGCAAGTTAAGGATCCCCTGGTGGTCAAAATTAAATCGTGCTTTTGGCACGTAAAACCCCTCAATTCAATTCAATTCTCTTTCTCGAGATCGAGTGATGCAACCCGCACCACAGCTAACGCTTAAACGTTGGCATTACGCACTCGTAACCGTCCTGTGAATTTTTTTCTCTTCTCTGTCAATCAATACATACCTCTTCCCTCTCTGCGTCCCTTCCTTTAACTTTGTGTCAGTTCACAGGCTATAGTGAGTGACTCCTAACTATACATGGACGACATCATCGGGCATTGCCGATTCTTCAATTCGGAGAGAAAAGGTATATTTGGCTAAACGGCGAGTAGATTTCCACACGCCTATGTGCGAGGTGTGTTCTCGGAAGAAGGTGTTGGGCTACTAAGCACGAGGTCGCGGGATAAAATCCCGGCCACGGCGGCCGCATTTCGATGGGGGCGAAATGCGAAAACCCCCGTGTACTTAGATTTAGGTGCACGTAAAGAACCCCAGGAGTTCAAAATTGTTCCGGAGTCTGCCACTACAGCGTGCCTCATAATCAGATCGTGGTTTTGGCACGTAAAACGCCATAATAATTTTTTTTACCCTGGAAGGGCGAGGCTTAGTTCCAAGAGAGGCGTCGTGTTTTCTTCTCGCGTTTTACAGCAACGGCAATCCCCTAGTCGTATTGATGTCCACCGTGGGCCGGATCCGGTGTTAGTCGCAAGATTTCCAAAGTGCTTTGTAAGTTTAAAATGAAATGAAGAAAAAGAAGGCGAAAGCTTGCACTAGGCCGCACAAAGCTCAAGGCACAGCGAAGCTGGCCGATTGATTGCATATCTTGGTTGTAACTAGGTTTAACTTGGCTATGTCGAGGTTTAAACTTGGTTGTAGCTAGGCCTATACTTGTGTACGTCATCTGTGATAGTACTGGAAAGGTGCGCTGTGCCATCACGCCACCGCCGCGCTATCACCTCCGCCACAGCTGGTATGACGTCATGCTCCCCTGCACCGTCGCGCTACCGCCGCGCACCTTTCCAGTACTACCGCAGCCTATCCAGTACTAGCACAGATGACGTACACGAGTATAGGCCTAGCTACAGCCAAGTTTAAACCTCGACATAGTCAAGTTCAATGTATCTATAACCAAGAGACGCAATCAATCAGCTAGCTCCGCTGTGTCTTGAGTATGGTGTAAGATATATATCCTTTACGTGGGGACACTTTTCGGCTTCTCGTGCTTGGCGGAAAATCCGAAATGATTGAGTGATTGAGATAGCCCCAGTAGCCCTCGGCAATATTTTTTTTTTTTGCCGGTGTCAGGCGCACTCCATGTCTGAAAATGTAGTGGACTGGAGGAGGATTAGAATTTACGACCTTCAGATTAGAATGTCGTGATACTCGGCGGCGGCACGTCCCACCAATCGTTGTGCCCCCTTGTCTCGTGACGTAGGGATCGCGCTAGCGCTGTTATCAGCAGCTGCCCCTTGGACTCGCTATGGGACGGACGCTCATTTAACCACATCTTCCAGGATGCTGACGTCAGGATCCTGATGATGCCGTGCAGTGTGCCGCAGCGATGAACGCTGTGGCTCTTAAGCTAGTCTATGGCGATGGGGACGGCTCGGCGCAATAAACGCGCTACTTGGCCATCGCGCCGGGCGAAAGCAAGATTCCGGTGTCCTTGCTCTTTGACGAACATGCCGAAGACGTTCAATATAGTCAATAATAATAATATATGATTTCACTGTAGCAATAGTCACTACAGCAGACCCACTTCGCTGGCTTCCATCTTCACAGTAGTGGATGTGCTCTGAATTTTTGTTTTGTTTTCATAAGTTTCACTGTATCTTTTTTTTAAATCTCGTAATGCACCCCTGCTGCAATAGCGCCCTTTGGGTGGCTGTAGTGATGATAATAGATAAATAAATAAATAAGTAAATAAATAAATAAATAAAGTCACTGTTTTGTAAACTGTAGAGATGCTACATGTTTCCGGGAAATATTCCTACGGACGCCTACAAATCAGGATCCTGACGTCATCAGGATCCTGACGTCAGGATCCTGGAAGATGTGGTTAAATGAGCGTCCGTCCCTTAGCGAGTCCAAGGGGCAGCTGCTGATAACAGCGCTAGCGCGATCTCTACGTCACGAGACAAGGGGGCACAACGATTGGTGGGACGTGTCGCCACCGAGTATCACGACATTCTAATCTGAAGGTCGTAAATTCTAATCCTCCTCCAGTCCATTACATTTTCAGACATGGTGTGGCGCCTGACACCGGCAAAAAAAAAATATTGCTGAGGGCTAGTGGGGCTATACTACTCCAGGTGCTGCCAAATTATGAAGACCCACTAAGATTCAACAAAGTCACTGCCTCACCAGAACAAGAATTGGCCACCCTGGCGCAGTATTAAGCCAATACCTCCCTCGTGACTTCTACAATTAACCCATGGCCCTCAGTCCCCAGCGGCTGCGGAGCACCTGACCAAAGTGGCGGTAAGACCTGCGACGCGGCAGAGGGTGCTAAATATCTCCTGGTCCGGACAGGCCGCCACTTGAATCTGAACTGGCAAAGTTCAACAAGCGCACCCTCTTCAGTAAGGCTAGCTTAGCAGGACTATTTGAGGAATTATAAGGTATTGCCTGGGATATTATTGACCTTAGTGAGGTTAGAAGAACTAGTGAGGCTTACACAGTGCTGACTAACGGCCACATCCTATACTACAGAGGTCTTCCAGATAAGAGAAAATTCATCGTAGGAATTCTAATCCATACAGACATGGCGGGCAACATCGATGAATTCTACAGCATTAATGAAAGGGTAGCAGTCGTCGTAATAAAGCTGAATATGAAGTATAGAATAGAGGTAGTACCCCAACCTCCAGTCACGATGATGAAGAAATAGAACAGTTTTATGAAGATGTTGAATTAGCAATGAGAAAGTTGCAGACTCAGTATACTGTAGCGATGGGCGACTTCAATACAAAAGTGGGGGGAAAGCAGCCTGGTGAGCAAGCAATTGGCAACTACGGCATCGATTCTAGGAACGGTAGAGGAGAGATGGTAGAATTCGCGGAAAGGAATGTGTTCCGAATAATGAACACCTTCTGGAAGCGCAGCAACAGGAAGTGGAGCTGGAAAAGCCTTAATGGAGAAACAAGGAATGAAGTAGATTCCACACTCTCTGCAGATCCCAGCATAGTGTAGGATGTAGAAGTGTTAGGTATGGTAAAGTGCAGTGACCATAGCTAAGTGGGGACTAGGATTTCTCTCAATTTGAAGAGAGAAAGAGTAAAATTAGTCAAGAAGAAACAGGCCAACCTATACGCAGTGAGGGTAAAAGCAGACCAATCATGCTGGTGCTCGCAAACAAATATGCAGCTTTAGAACTGGAAGATGAAGACAACATACAGGGAATGAACGAAACCGTATCTAGGCTGATCTCAGAAGCAGCAATTGGAGTGGTAAGTAAGGCACGAAGGCAACCAGTAGGTAAGCTCTCCCAAGTAACAAAGGGCCTAATAAACAAACGGCAAACCATGAAAGTGTCCAACTCAAGAGATCAGATAGAATTCGCTGAACTGTCAAAACTGATGAACATGAAGAAAGTAAGGGATACTCGAAATTATAACGCAGAAAAGATTCAGGAAACACTAAAATACGCACGCCGCATGAAATCAGTGAGAAGAAAACATGGCATAGGACAAGGCAAGATGTATGCACTGAAAGATAAGCAGGGTAATATCATCAGCAATTTCGATGACATAGTAAAATCAGCGGAAGAATTCTATACTGACCTGTTCAGTTCCCAGAGCATCCAAGCTACTTTCATTCGAAGTAGTGATGAAGAGGATACAGAGGCCCCTTCTGTAACTAGCAATGAACTTAGAAGGGCCTTGAAAGACATGACCAGAGGAAAAGCTGCTGGAGAAGATGGAATAACAGTCGATTTAATCAAGGATGGAGGAGATATCATACTTGAAAAGCTTGCGGCTCTTTATACGCAATGCCTCACGACTCCAAGTGTACCAGAAAGCGGGAAGAACGCCAACATTATACTAATCCATAAGAAGGGAGACGTTAAAGAATTGAAGAAATATATAGGCTCATGAGCTTGCTTTCAGTATTGTATAAAATATTCACCAAGGTAATTTCAAATAGCATCAGGGCAACACTTGACTTCAGTCAACCAAGAGAACAGGCTGGCGTCAGGAAGGGATACTCTACAAAAGATCATATTCATGTCATCAATCAGGTAATCGAGAAATCTGCGGAGTACAATCAACCTCTATGAAAAGGCACTTGATTCAGTAGTCATACCAGCAGTCATAGAGGCACTGCGTAATCAACGAGTACAGGAGGCATACGTGAATATCTTGCCAAATATCTACAAGGATTCCACAGCTACCTTCGTTCTCCACAAGAAATGTAGAAAGTTACCTATCAAGAAAGGCGTTAGGCAACGAGACACAATCTATCCAATGCTATTCACTGCATGCTTAGAAGTAGTATTCAAGGTCCTGGACTGCAACCTTCGGTTTGCAGATGACATTGTCCTATTCAGCAACAATGGAGATGAATTACAACAAATAATTGAGGACCTTAACTGAGAAAGTGTAAGAATGGGCTTGAACAATAATGTGCAGAAGACAAAGACATTGTTGAATAGCGTGGCAAGGGAACAAGAATTGAGGATCGCCAGTCAGCCTCTAGAGTCTGTAAAGGAGTACGTTTATCTAAGTCAATTACTCAGAGGAGACCCTGATCATGACAAGGAAATTTACCGAAGGATAAAATTGGGTTGGAGTGCATACGGCAGGCATTGCCAAATCCTGACTGGGAGCTTACCACTGTCGTTGAAAAGAAAAGCGTACAATCATTGCATTCTGCCGGTGCTAACATATGGGGCACAAACTTCGAGGTTAACAAAGAAGCTCGAGAACAAGTTGAGGACAGCACAAAGAGTGATGGAACGAAAAATATTAGGAGTAACTTTAAGAGACAGGAAGAGAGTGGTGTGGATCAGAGAACAAACGGGGATAGCCGATGTTCTAGTTGACATTAAGCGGAAGAAATGGAGCTGGGCAGGTCATGTTGTGCGTAGGATGGATAACCGGTGGATCATTAGGGTTACAGAATGGATACCAAGAGAAGGGAAGCGCAGTCGAGGTCGGCAGAAAACTAGGTGGGGTGATCAAGTTAGGAAATTTGCAGGCGCAAGTTGGAATCAGCTAGCGCAAGACAGGGGTAATTGGAATCGCAGGGAGAGGCCTTCGTCCTGCAGTGGACATAAATATAGGCTGATGATGATGATGAAACATACTCCTTTACAGACTGTAGAGGCTGACTGGCGATCCTGAATTCTTGTTTCCTTGCCAGGTTATTGAACATTATCTTTGTGCTCTGCATATTAATCTTCAACCCCACTCGTACACTTTCTCGGTCAAGGTCCACAATCATTTGTTGTAATTCGGCCCCGGTGTTTGCGGCCCCGGTGTTTATCACAGGGTTAATCCCCAGGGTTGGTTAAAGTATTTCTCAAATATGAGGTTACACACACGTTCGGCTGCGACGGGGAGAACGACGTCACTGACGGTATGCACGCAGTCCGCTGTTGTCGCTTGCGTTTGATGTCTCGAGTTTGCTCGGTGGCGTGGTTAGCAGCATTCGCCCGGCATTGCCGCTTGCGATTCTTCGAAATCAAATTGCTTCAAAATTAAATCTGTCCGTTACGGTAAGACATGAATGGCTAGCTCATACCCCCGTAAATGCGGCCTCCGCATTACGACGACAGAACGGAAGTGAAATTCTACGCTGGAATGATGAGCGGCAACGCAGCCAGCTGTGGAAGAACACGACGATGCCGAACGCGGGAACAGTGACACGAGTGCGTGCCGAGCACGAGCACGAGCGCAACGCGAGGGGCGCCAATGAGCCAGCTGCGGGAGAAGACGACGCTTGAGCCAGTGCTGATGATGATATTTTTCTGTACACAGGCGATTTCACCAGCCATATACGATTTCGCCTAGCCGCTTTAAAATGGGACATCAGTGACAGTCATGCGAACGTGTCTGTCATATATAGTATAAAGCATGAGATGCACTGGGCGTAGTTTAACTCTTCTGCGTTTTATGCAAAAGTCGCTTGAATAAGGCGGAAAACGACTCACTGGACGCGGTAACAACAGTGTTAGATAACTTGTTTCACTCACATATGGTCTCGGTGTGGTGACAGAGTCAGAAGATTGTTGACGACTTACTTTCCCTTTCGCTCCCTCTCGCTCTATCTCAACAGAAAACCTTTCCGAGGCCATTTTAGAGTGCAGAAGCTTTCCCTCGAAGAGCTGCACACATTTTCTAGAACCGCCCAAGTACATCCTGATTTGGCCGACTTAAATAAGGTACAAAAGGTGTGTGAAAAATACCTCCACTATATAGTCGGCGACAACCGAAGAATGCAGCAGGAAATGCACCGCTGTTCAACTTAAAAGACAGTTTGCATAGATGCGCCAGCCAACTGTCATTTTTCATTTTAGTAACATCACGGTGTAGTCGAACGACTTTCAATATCGACCTATCTCGGGAACATTGTTTTGGATCGCGGAGCTGAAGAGGGCAGCTGCTGGGCGGTTTTGCTCGATTGAGCTTTTGTGCTGAATTTGGTAGTTATTCCCAAGTATATAATGCAGCAGAAATCGCTTTGCGAAATAGGAACGGGCGGCCCGTTCTTTATTATGAGCTGCGCTCGATTCATAACGGAGAAGCAGAAGAAATCAACGTATTTCCAAACGTCCATCCCATTGTCCCCTGCATTTCAGTTCCCGCGATAACGCGATGAAAGCTCGAATATTGTTTTTTTAATCACACAGATATGTTGGAGACGTCGGAGCATTTAGGCTGCACCCAATTTCGTTCGTAGCCTTGCTCACACGAAATTTTTTTTTAAAAAACGAACTTAGTAGTTACAGTCACTTTTGCGCCATTCAGAAGATGACCCATAGATCACAGACGTGAATCTATGGTGACCCATAGATT
Organism: Dermacentor silvarum; assembly: GCF_013339745.2. Lineage (NCBI taxonomy): Eukaryota > Metazoa > Arthropoda > Arachnida > Ixodida > Ixodidae > Dermacentor > Dermacentor silvarum. The sequence goes on along the minus strand of NC_051155.1, from coordinate 148,736,771 downwards.
CATGTCACATATTCTAGGCACATATTCATGGCTCAGTTCATGACACATATTCGCGGCACATTTCACGGCACTGTTCACGGCAAATTTCACTAGCATATATAGCACCACACTCCTAAATTTAAATTAGGGGTTTTACGCGCCTCAAAGCCGCGATCTGATTATGAGGCACGCTGTATAGGGGATTCTGGATTAAGTTTGATCATGCACCTGGAAGGAAGGACAAAACCTTTATTAGACGCCAATGGCTGGTGGTTTCTTCAGTTGTGGGAGGCGACGGCGGTTAGTCTGCCTGGAATCCCTGCTCCCTGGCGCCTGCCTCTGCCCGCCCCGCGATCCAGACCCGGGTCGGAGCTGAGCATTATGGCCTCCCATTGGGGCGTTGTGCTAATTTGTAAGCCCTGTGGACTACTAAGGATAGGTATACTTTGACAGCCCCATGTGAAAGAGGTCGGTCAGGGGCTGGCACCTGGGATCTTTAAGGTGCAGCCAATGCGCGGTACACATACGTTTTTTTTTGTTTTTTTTTAATTTTGCCGCCGGCGAGATGCGGCCATCATAGTTAATATTTGACCCTGTGACCTCGTACTTAGCAGCGCAACAACATATCCACTAAGCCATCACAGAGGGTCATTGCCTTAAATCACCGGTGCACAAAATGGAGTTTAGCTTTCGAGGAACCCGGTATTCAAAACAGGTACGCAGGTAAAGACGCTAGCTTAACATCATTACCGTGCATGTTCACGTTTAATGGAGCTTGCGTGTAGCATGTATATTACATGGCCAGGATGCAATGAATTCTCTAGCAGACCGTGGTATTGATATTTTCCGAAACGACTTCTTCAAAGAAAGAAAAGAAAAAGAAAGTAAAGAAAAAAAGGCAGGCAGCACTTTCTACGACGACTCGAAGAAAAAGCAAGTTTTCTGACACGGCATTTTGACAGGCGTACACTGCGCAGTGATCCATTTTGGGCGCGTCGTGATCGGCGTGGCAAAGCTTCTGAAGCGTGCCCACGCGAGATACTGTTGACATTCTCCTGACTAGTCCTGTCAACAGAGTCTAAAATTGAACGTCAGGATTACTTCCGCTTCGTACGAAAACGCCGACAAAATACACCTTTCGCTGAAGCCTGTTGCCGAACTTTTGAAAGTGGCAGTAAACACAGTTACCTGCATAATTTGCCTTTCAAACTGGAATTAAGCTTGAGGTGAAATCGGAACATTGCGATATTTTTCCTAAAGCTGATATCTACTGCCAACGCATGCAACATAGTTCGATGGACGTAAATAGTTTCTCTATCGCTTCAGGTGAAACGAGCATGTCAAGCGATAGAAATGTGTAGAGAAATGTATAGTGTGCACCGAACTTCGATGGGTTGAATCGACCTCTGTTCACGGAGTAAACATTTGGTGTCAACAAAAAAAAAAAAAAAAGGGGGGGGGGGGGGGGGGGCTACGACCGTAGATTATTTCCTGCTCAGGATGAAACACGCGAGGCCTGCTATTTCGCACTCCTGCTGCTCCTACTGCTGAAAATAGCTAGCTGATAGCGCCTTGTGAAGGCATTGCTGTCATATTTCTGTCCTTCGTGTTTTCTGTCGTTGTTTGCACGCCATGGCAAACAAACTATCCCCCCAATATTTGTTCGACAGTGAGTGAGTACGAACTTTATTGAGGTCCTGAGGAGAAAGAATTAAAGCGGGGCCGGAGGCCCCGCCAATCGATCCGGTGGCTCCACCCAGGTCGGGGCCGGTAGACATAGTCCTTCGGCGACGGCCCGGGCCCTCTGGACAGCCTTGAGCTGAGCGATGAGCTCTGTACTTCTGAGCGCTGAATCCCAGGAGGACTGGTCAGGAAAGTCCGTGCCCGCGTTGGCAGGGCACAGCCAGAGCATGTGTTCGAAGTTGTTGTATTCGTGGCCGCAGTGTGGGCATGCAGTAGGAAAGTCAGGATTGATCCTGCTTAGTGTTGTTGGTGTGATGTATGTCCTAGTCTGCAACTGTCTGTAAGTGACGGCCTGTGCTTTTTTGAGGTTTTGGTGAGGAGGAGGAAAAATTCTGCGTGCTAACCTATGATTTGAAGTGATTTCGTGGTATGATACAAGCGGGTCTTTGTTGTCTAAATCCCTCCAGGCTGGGTTGAAGCGAGGGGGCGGACCGCAGACGCGGAATGTGAGTTCTCGCGCCAGTTGGTGTGCCCGCTCGTTCGGATTAGAGTCAGGAGGTCCGGAAATGTTGCCCATGTGGGCCGGGAACCATGTGATGTGTGGGGACGTGAGGTCATCTCCTCCCGTTTCTTGGAAGATTTTGTTGACCACCGTAGCTGCTTTCCTAGAGATGAGTGCCGCCGAGAAGGTTCTGATGGCTGTTCTTGAGTCCGAGTAAATGACGGAGGCTTCTTTGCAGCTTCGAAGGGCCACCGCGATGGCCATTTCTTCTGCTTCGTGAGTGAAGTTGGTAACCACCGTGGCTGCGTTGACGAGTGATCCATGGGCGTCCACCACAGAGACCGCGTATGCGCCTCGATTCCAACATCTGGCCGCGTCAACGAAGAGGACTTGCGTTTCGTTACGATTAATGTTGCCAAGGATTGCCTTCGCTCTCGCTTTTCTCCGCCCTTCGTTGTGGGTCGGGTGTATGTTTCTTGGGATTGCATCAACGGTTATTGGCCTCTTGGCATTTGTGCATAGTTGCGACTTCTCTGGTGGCATGAAGAGGGGCTGTATGTCTGCTTCTAGTAATATCTCGATGCCCGCCTTGGTGAGTGAGAGCCGACTAATTTGGGCGTTTTGCTGTGCTTCAAAGAGTTCTGTTGCCGTGTTGTGTAGCCCCAATTGGAGGAGTCGTTCCGTGCTAGTGTTTCTAGGGAGGCTTAGGACCATAGCTTTTCTGCGCATTTCCCACGAAAAAAAAGAAATTGTACGCGGAACAAAATCATTCCCATCTTTCTCATCACGTTATGGCGCTAACACGGAATTTCAGCGCACTTTCTCAAACTATTCACGTCACTGTCGGTTTCTACACGCACATGACACCCACGCCCAAATTGTCCCTCAATTGAACATCCCTTTGAGACCATCGTTTTCCTCGCTGGAATCCCTAGCCCCTTTCACCTCTGAATTCCAATACCAACACCACGCGCTTTGGTTTTGTGCCCTATAGCAGCTGAGTGTTCATCGCTGGTCTTTCCTAACCACTCAAGCCTGCCGTGTGCGCCGTACTCCTCCATTCGTTGTTTTATGGTTTTGGGGGGATAAGCAGATAAGCAGTAGGGGTCAAAATGCGGACTGTTCCTTTGCTGCTTGCTCCACACCTTAAGCGGCTTTTTCAATACTATTCTTTTTTTTTTGCTTTCTTTCTTTAAAACATGCGCTTTCTTTCGCGGTTTCCCATTTTCATTTTTTTTTTCTTTTTACACATTCCCCAATGAATGGCAGCAAGTTGTATATCGTCTCCCAAATAACCACTTCCTTCCTCACCTCAATTTTTCTCTTGCTCTTTTTCGATGTTTTCACTCGCATAAAAGGCTCGCATGCAAAATATGAAACAGGACAAGAAAACAATCAGTGCCTATGAGATACGCCGTAGCGGTCGGCTCATATTGGCACAAGGTGTATGTAAACTGGTTGCGAATCGTCCATAGAAACCTACTTGCCTATAAATTGGGCATGCGTTGCAACCGTCGTCATCTGTGTGTCATGGGGACAACTTCTGTCGAATAAAATAAAAAATAAAGATAAAGTATGACGTGACAACCGGAAGTAGAAGTGACGTCGAGGTATTTTCGAACAGATCCAAGTAAAACAAATAGCTAGCGCACTGCCTATTTTGTGTCGTATAACTAGCTGATTTCGCTTGTAGACTTACTGGGCAGAAAGAGATTTTCCTATTGAATGCTTTGTCTAAAGTTCGCGCTGATGTTTTGAGGAGCTGGACATTTTGGCCGATTCCTCAGACGCTCAAAAAAGCTGTTTAAATGCATATTTTATTTCGAAGACATTTTTTCATTCTTTTTTTCATTTTTTCTTTCTTGGTGGGTTACCTGCACATTTCCGTACCGGGTGTGTTCCTAGCCTCTTTCAAGGGCTTATATCGCCGAGATTGTGCAGTCTAAAAATGCGCGCCGATTCGGAAGATAGATCTGGTACCGGTGGTAAGGGGAGCGTTCTCGCATTTATCCCTCATGGCAGCCAACGTTTTGGGACACTATCGTTTGAGACGCTGCGGATCTCAGAATAAACTCAATGGTTCCTATAGCACATTCTCAGCCCCAACTCACGCAGGTAAAGATAGTGTCTTGATTCAACGTTAACTAAAGGTTGATTCGCCTTCGAACTTTTTATTTCCCAACAACGTGTAACTGAATTTTCGTGAGCTATGGAGCAAAAAGGCACTATTTGTCTCCGAAACGTTTTTTTTTTTTTCGTTTCTAAAATTGCGTCTTCTTGGCTCACTTGATCGCCGTGTAGACAGGCGTAAGATAATTTATTGCAAATTGAGCCCTCTTGACACTGTTGACCCCGTGTTTGCGCCGGTAATCAAACTCATGCAGAAAATAACGGTTATCTCCACAACCATCGACAAGCGACGGGAGAGATTTATTGCGGCCGGTGTCGGGGAAGGCGAGTGGAAAAGGGCGGGGGGGGGGGGGGGGGGGGTCTCACGAGAATGTGAGCCCTTTATTGCTCCGCCGAGTGCCGTACGTACACCTCCAGTGCGGTCGGCTTTAATGTTAAAAATTTTCAGAACCATGAGCTGTGTACAACGTCATGCCAGCACCAGAAAAAATAACACTGGAAAAAATACTGTCCAAAAACGAAATAAGAAATCTGGCTTAAGGGACGCACCCATGATTCACATGCTCGGGTGAGCAAGCATGCAGTTAAAGTTTATAGTGTTTGCGACGTCAGAAAAAAAGAGAAGTTTTAGGATCTTTTCTCTTTCTTCTTTTTTTTAAGGAAAATAAAATGGTTTATAGCTTTTCGTGGATAACCCAAAGGAATGGTTTCCTAGCTTACGCTTCAGTAGACGTGCTGCTGAAATTTCCGGCGCTGATTTGTGTCTCTTCTCGAATGTTTTACAGCAAAAAGGTTAGCGCTACTAGAAGAGCTCAGAAACAATACCTGCCAGTTTTCACGGTTTGTTGAAAAAAAAAAATCTACATCACTCCTGAGTTTATATGTTGAGGAACCATGGGAAATGCTATAGGGCATTTCTGCAAGGAAACCTCGAAGTGTGCAGGTTAATTAGGGGCGTAATAAAAATTGCTATAGCCTGCTTTTCAGTTTGTTTACAGGCTTTATATGAAACGGTTAAAGAGTGTCGCCGTTGGAGCTTGGGATGACCAAAAGCGGCAGCAATTTCATATTTAGAGAAAATAGGGGCCATTCTGTGGCTGACGTGCACTTCAATGTTTCAAGTGTGCGGGTGATTTATGTCTTTCGAAAAAATTTACACCCGCCGTGGTTGCTCAGTGGCTATGGTGTTGGGCTGCTGAGCACGAGGTCGCGGGATCGAATGCCGGCCACGGCGGCCGCATTTCGATGGGGGCGAAATGCGAAAACACCCGTGTACTTCGATTTAGGTGCACGTTAAAGAACCCCTGGTGGTCCAAATTTCCGGAGTCCCCCATTACGGCGTTCCTCATAATCAAATCGTGGTTTTTGGCACGTAAAACGCCATAATTTAATTTTAATTTTTTATGAAAATATTTACCTAATGTTTGCTTTCTCCCAATTTCCACGCGTTAAACGAGGCGAGTATAGTTGGTTTTCGTGGTCTCCTCAGTGAACTATGCGACGCACGTTGGTTATATTTCCTTGAAGTAGTAAGCATGTGGGAAGTGACGTACGAAAAAAATTAATTTCTATAGATTAAATACAACCTTTCAATGAAATTTCTTATTCAACCGTTCCAGGGTGTCATAGCCTAGGGCTTCAGGATTTCATAATTAGGGGTGTGCGAATATTCAAAAATTCAGCATATCCACGGGGTGAATGATGATGAGTGCGCGAAGCTCCGGAGGGAATCATCGGATCTCCCGCTTAAGGGGACGCTAGCACAAACGCGTTAGAAACGTGCAGTACTCTCTAGTAAGGGGGAGCGGCCACAGCGTCTTACGCAGCCATTTACACATGCCGGAACGTGCACCGCGTTTGCCGACGCCATCACATGACTGCTGAGAGAGTATACCCCCCGTATTCATAAACGCTCCTCGACTTGAACTTGACTTGCCACCGCCTTGGGCAGCGCGTTCGAAACGCGTTGAAGGTAAGGCGGAGAGGCCACAGCGTCTTACACCAGCTTCTTACACGGGCCGTAACGCGCTAGCACAAACGCGTTAGAAACGCGCTATAAACGCGGCCTTTCGTTAATGTTGGGTATTTATTGCATCGTGGTGCGTGTGTCTATGTGCGCTTCGTGGCGTAGTGGTTAGCGCCGCGCGTTCGGAAGCGAGGGGTCCCTGGTTCGATTACGCGCTACGGACACAACTTTCGGAATTTTTTTTTCATAAAACGCCGGAAGCGTTCTCCGGAAGCCGGAAGCTGAACCGGAAGCGGAACCGGAAGCGGAAGTCGGCTTCCGGTTATACTATACGTATACATATATATGTATATATGGGTATACATACATATACGGACACACAACGCCATCTATTGAGCAATTCGTAAAACTAGACGTGGCTACCTACTACGACGGGGACGAACGGGTGCCGCTATAAGGAGCTTCGCCCCTAAAATTTCGAATAAAAATATTCAATAGTGTCTTATTCTATTCGGTCTTCAAATCGAATAGTCGGTATTTGTAAATACTCATATTTTGCGAAGAGCTTAAATCTTCTAATGCGAGCTTAAACCTTCTACTACGTAAAATTGGGTCAAAAGGCATTATATTTCATCCTGGTGGTCACATAAAGCTGACCAAAACGCGAGAGGCTATGTATATGGGTACAGTGTATTCAGTGGTATATGTACATGTCGGCCAGAGAGCCAGATTTTTTTTTTCTTTTAAACGGCGATGATTAGCAATCTGCGAAGAACTTCAGGTATTCGAACAAACTTCCTATTTGTTTCGAGCGCTTCATTTGTACTTCTAAAAAACAATGCTTATAACTTGCAATATGTTGTAGATGGAAGTTGCCAACTTTGTGAATACTAGCATATGAATATTGTTTTATAACAGTTGTGTTTTTTTATTTTATATCTATTCGAAATGTCTTCGATTTGATTCAGTTCTTTTATGGCATTATTCGATTCGCATTCAATTCGGTTTCAAAAATTACTATTCATGCACCGTTACTATTTGACTAAAATATGTATAGCTTGTGGGTATAGTGTAGGCAAAGTTCGAAGCTTGTGCACTAATTACCGCCTCAGCTGTAAATTACGTATGCAAGCGCTTGGGAGCGTCATAAGTGTTCTTGACGAATGGTGCAGAATTTGAGGTAAAAATAAATGCCACATAAAACAACTTTATGAAAAATGCGGGCAACGCAATGTAAAACTGTAATGTCAAGTAAAATACGTGTATATCAAATACAGCCTCTGGAAAAAATTGAGCTCGAAAATGATATACAGTCTGTATGTGCTCGAAATGGTAAAATGTTAAAGTGCTCGAAAATGTTAAATAGCCATCTTTACCCTATCTGATTATGCCACAAAACAACAAAATACCTTGCGTTATGATCTTGCTGTTGTTTTTTTTTTTCAGCTCTTGTATTTGCTCTTTAGCTTACTTCTTTCTTCGATTTTGTTCAAGTTCTTGTTTCAATTTGTGCCACTGTTCTTTCAGAATTTCTGTTTTGTTGTTTTTGTTCTAGTCTTTGAGTAACACAAGTGCACCAGTACTAAGGCGTGGTGCTGTTCTTGAGCACTTTCAGAAATAAATGAAATGAAATGCCAAGATTGCTTGATTGGTATATACTACTGACTTGTAACATATTTAGCCAACGTAAAATTGCGTTAGCACTTGGCCTTTAAATTTTCACGGGTGAAGGAAAGCGGGGGAGGAAGGAGGGGAGGAGATGCCTGTCAATCATTTCCTCCTTTCACGGAGCTATGCAACTCGAGAGAACAGTGGTCCCTTCGCCTGCGGCGATGCCTGATGACGCTCTCGTTAATCCACATTGTTTCCTCACTTTCAGCGCAGATTTGGAAGGCAGCTTTCCACGAACGCCCGATATTCATCAGCGTCATTCGCCAGCAGATGAGGGCTGCGACCACGTCGCCTCGTTTAATTCAATTCAATTCATCTTTATTGATAAGTAAATTAGTACATAGACAGTAGTCTACAGGAAGGGGTGCCAAAGTAAAAACTGCAGGCAGGACCCCTTACGATGAATTAAATATCGAGTAATGAAACGAAACTAACACTGCATAGGTGAAAAATTAACAAGCACATGAAAGACGAAATAATTACAGTAATATCATGCATAATAATATACTAAAAACCAAGTAACAAAAAATAAAAGCTGTACAAAAAATACAAAAGAACACCGACGCAACACAACAACCATAAAAGAAAAGATAATAATACCATGGTATAACATGTCAGCAAAACAAATTTCAAAAAGTGACGAATACGTTCAAAGGCAATAGCAAGTTAATTAGAACAGTTGATTTTTTATTCAAACAGGTAGTCCTTTAAGTCAGATTTAAATATGGAAAGGGAGTTACATTGTTTTCAGTCGGTAGGCAGGGGGTTCCAGAGTGACATAGCAGAAGGAAGAATTGTTTGTTTACCACAGTTAGTGCGTAGAGCCTACTTGCAACCGCGCTTGCATGTAGGCTCCCTAATGCCGCATTGTTCACCGCCCCACCTAGCGTGCCATCCTTAAACAAACGGCATAACGGAGCGTTTCAACCCTACCCTTGGAGATATATACTTGCGATGTAAGTGTCCGTTGATCACTCCAATTGAGACCGGGTGCTCCCCTTCGTCACGTACACCTATGACTGTGCGCCACAAACAAACTACCACCGGCTTCTTTCCTTTCTTCTAAATGGACGTGAATCATCATGTTCCGTGGACACCATTCTCCCCTACCGACCCGATGTTTCTGAAGCCACGCATGTTACCGAAGCGGCTGCTTATGCTGAAGAGTGTTGTCAACTGGCTCGTTCGTTTACCGCGTAAGACCAATGTCGCCAAAAATCACCGCATATCCACGAAGTGAATGATGATGAGTGGGCGAAGCACGGGGGGATATCATTCGGGCCAAACGCTGGAAGCGTTCTCCGGAAGCCGGAACCGGAAGTGGAACCGGAAGCGGAGCCGGAACCGCAAGCTGGAGCTTGGCGTACATATACTGTACATGTACATATACACACAATATATATATATATATATATATATATATATATATATATAATATATACTTATACATATATATACTGTACATGCTCTGGTATAACAGTATACATGCCAACCAGAGCTACTGACAACGGACTACGAGGGAGAAAGCTCGGCCCTAAGGTGCTTCGCCCCTAAAATCTCGCCATGAAGAATCCGCATCTAGCGCCCACAATTCCCCGGGAATGCTAGTTTGGCTCTGGGTCCCGTCCACTACTCCCGTGGATGGTTGTCATGGTTGGTTAGACAACGCAAGCTTCGCTTTTTTATCTCGGAATTGGTGCCACCATGATCATTCGGTCCAAGTACACGCGGCTTGCAATTTCACTGGCTACTACTCATACCCTGCAATATGTGCCGTAAAGTACGGATATCAAATTTTGTTTGCAGAACCTTCGTTAAATATTCGAGTATTCGTTGTGATTTCTCGTGCCAGTAAGGTTCACCTCTTAGAGCAATTAAACTCAAAGACAGCAGTAGTGCAATCTGCCATAGGCGATATTTTATTGTGATAGCAATTATATGGACACATCAACCGGATTTCTGCCGTCGGCGTCGCCGTCGCCGTGAGGTTCTCTATAGATAAAATCTTCGCAGCGCGCCGTATGCCCGAGCGGAAGCGTGCGGGGACGCGCGCTATCACGGAGAGCGAACGCACTCAATCTCCCACGCGCCAGCAAGGAAGCGGGAAGCCAGCGCCGGAGGGAGCGGGGGGGGGGGGGGGGGGGGGGCGCACTTCTACTCTGCCAACAACCGCGCTCGTCGCTCGCTCGCACCGTCGCTTCTCCACACGGCTCTGACCTTTATGCGCCGTGCATTCGCCGCTCAGTTTCCGTTGAAGCGATAGACCGCACGTACCTTCGCCCGCTGCTGCGGCATATGCGCTTGCTGCCAGCGTTTTGACAGTCGTTGTCTGCAGTCATTCAGTGTGATCTATTCATGTTTGTTTGTGCGCGCTCACACCACGCTTGTTCAATCAGTTAGTAATAGTCGGGCCACATTTTCCAACGCACGCTACACATGCAATGCTGCCCGGGTCGGCAGTGCAGCGCTACAGGTGTGTCCCTTAGCACGCGCTGCCCACGGGAAGCGCTTCTCATCAACACCACCGTTTCACACGCGCCTCCTCGTGGTCATCGAGTCTCTCTTCATGTCGGTCTACTTACGCCGCAGCACACCTGCTTACTTAATCAGCTCATGTTTACTACAATTCATATTGCTACCAAAGCCGCTCACCTTCCTTCTTATGACATTGCTGTGTTGCTATCGCATTCATTGCTTCGCCCGTAGGGCGAAACTGTGACATTTTTTTTTCAATTCTGCGTACTATAGAAAAAACAGTGTATCGAAAAAAGCCCCTTGCTTTACGTTCGCAATGTAAAAAATTGGGGGACGCTTAAGCTTCGCCTTTAAGAGTAGAATGCGATAGCGTTATCGGGGCACGTTCGCATCGCATCGTTCGCATCCATCGTTCGCATACGGCAAGTAGGCTTCATTCACTGTAACACTGAACGTGGGAAAGCCAGCTTACAAAGACCAAGCTTACACCGATCCCCTTAAAGTCGGCTTCACTTTTAAACAGAAATGCATTGCTAGAAAGACGTTTTACCAGGGGCAATATAAATGGTCTTATATTTAAAGGTGAAGGCCCTAGCACCTTTTTTGTTATTTTATTAATTGTTTGCTATTAATAAGCTCCAGAATAAGTTAAGGACCGCACAAATAGTGATGGAACGAAAAATGTTAGGCCTAACGTTAAGAGACAGGAAGAGAGCGGTGTGGATCAGAGAGCAAACGGGGATGGTTGTTACCCAAGTTGACAATAAGAGTTAAAAATGGAGCTGGGCATGCCATGTAATGCGTAGGATGGATAACCGATGGACCATTAGAGCTACAGAATGGATACCAAGAGAAGGGAAGCGCAGTCCAGGACGGCAGAAAACTAGGTGGGGAGATGAAGTTAGGAAATTCGCAGGCGCAAATTGGAATCAGGTAGCGCAAGACAGGGTTAATTGGAGATCGCTGGGAGAGTACTTCGTCCTGCAGTGGACATAAATATAGGCTGATGATGACGATGACAGTCATCTTCCACGTGTCACTTCAGCTTGGCACAGAATGCATTGAACCATGCAATGCATAACGGTCGCGTGTGTTCGAAGGTCTACTTGGGCCCTTCAACGAGCCGGCCCGAGTATGGCCCGGGCCCGTGGCTTCAAGCCCGAGCCCGGCCCGGGCCCGCGGCCTCAAACCCGAGCCGGCCCGAGCCCGGCCCGAGCCCGCCGACAAACGCTTCGAATGGCCCGGCCCGGCCCGCGGGCCGGGCCGGGCCCGTGCAGTGCTCTAATGTAGGCTCCCTAACCTGCCTAGGATGCGAGCGCCATCTGGATATCATTTTCGCAAGTACCCGAACGCGCGGCTGTAGGTCTGGTAGAAATGCTGGAAAAGGGGTTCTTGCTCGAGTTTCCTCGTAGCAGAATTATAGTTTTCTCGTACATTCAAATTACAATCGGACGCCGATTGGTAAACAATCCGACGCCGAATACGACGCCGAATGGTAAAGTCATACTTCACCATTTTTCTGACAAATTTTCGTTCACCAAAACCTTGCACCACGTGGAGGGCCTGCGCGCTCGGGGTGGTTGGGGTGGTTGGGGATGATTTTCTCAGCCACCTGCCGACATCGCACGCCGACGCCGGTTGCCGACGCCGGATTTTCTGGGACACGGGACCCTGAACGCTATCGTGTTAAAACATATTGCGTATATTGAGCGGAACCTTTCAGTCCAAAGGGCCGGTGCAGGTTTAGCCCTCAAGGCAAGTTACGAGTTCCCCGATCCTTTCATTCTTTCTCTCTCCTTTCCTTCTATATATATGCGACTTGATACTGTACATGCTGCATAACCTATCCCAAAGTTTACGCGGAAATCACTTATTTCTCTCTCTCTCTCTGAACAGTAGTTCAGACTTTTCGGTTGGGAACCTTCGCTGTATGCAGAGACGTATGTTAAAAAGCTCGAGAAATGTTCACATGATTGTGCTAGCGCATCGCATCAACCGTCGTGCGCATCGCTTTCTTACATTTGAAGGTAATGACTTAGGAAGGCGAGCTACATACCTGGTTTAGAAGGGTGGCAGATCCGACATTTTTCTTGTCTTTTCCCCAGGGTTTGGCAGGCGATAAATATATGCATATATTTGCAGATATAAATCGCCACCTTGGGTCACTGGGTACGCACTGGAATATAAAGTTCGTTGCAAGCTGGTGCACTGGCATGGCAGCACCTTCTGCACATTGGGTATCTACAGCTGGGTATGTGCCACTGGCCAATCCCCGAGATTGAATGAAGTAGAACACCCCTGTGACGCATACTAGTGGTATGAAGCCTTAATTGTATTTACATATGCGTCGTACTTCTCTGTGCACCCGCCTCTAATCAACATTTCTCGCTCGACAATCATCATACATCGCCTTCGCAATTATGATGCAGACAGCTAACAGCTACGTGCGACGAGGCGTGTTCTAGTCACGGTGTAAGAACATTTAGGTGTTGACACTGCGCGCGCGCGAGCATCCAGAGTATGTTCGGCAGCGCGTAGGCGCACCGAGCAGCTCTGCTGCGAGCAGACAGATGGCGCCGCGGTCAGCGGTCCCAGCTTAGCGGCGCCTGTGGCTTGACATTCCTCAGCCGACCCTAAATTTTCGTCCATAGTGGACCGAGTAAAACTGAAATCGCGCTGGAAATTCGTTATTTCAGATTACATTGATAAGTGATGATTCGCTAACATGAAGGTATCTTAGGCAGGGCGTGAATGGCGTGAACACGGATCGATCGGGCAGCACTCAAAGCTCACTCAAGTTCCGCTCGCGCGCACAATTTATTTCATCCGGTCTAGCCGTTCATCCAAGCATTAAAAAAAAGCATTGGCCTGCGTGCTACACCTCGATCAGATTACAATAGTGACGGCACCGGAAACTGTTCTTTTTCATGCTTATCGATGCTGCCATTCACACTCTGAAAACCGTTCAAGCATCGTTGCGCGAATTCAATGTGACCGCGGTATAAATTAGGAAATGAAACGGTGCAAGCTTGCGATATGCAACGCACTAGAGCAAAGTGGCTGTTCATGGCTAGAACTTAAGATGAGAATGCACATCAGCTATGTAAAAACTATTTCAAATGGTAATTTATAAGGCGGGACACAGGCAGGCGATCTTATCTTGGATTACAGCTTCACTAATACAGCTTACTGATGAAAACCTGAGCAAATGCATTTTTTATTCCCATTCCACCTAATTCTACGTGAATTTGTTTTTACTGACTGGGAAGCCTTTAGAAAAATCCGGAAAACGCGCTGCCAGCAAGAGCAACAGAGCACGATAGTTAACCTGGATCAATGGACCGAGCAGCTCAGGGCAGATATTAAAGCGGCGACTAGGAAGATACAGACCGACCTCGAAGTCGACCGGGTGGATAGTCGGCTGGCACACCTACTCGAAGCAAAAACATCGCTACTGAACAGGTGGAAAGGGCAAAGGCTCAATCGGCGGCTTAGAAAAAAGATCGCAGAGCTTAACAAAGCCATTGAGGAGCACTGTCGGGTACTAAGCCAACAGCAGTGGGATGAAATATGCAATTCGGTTGACGGACAAATGAGAGTGGGCGCCAAGTGGAATCTCCTAAAGCACCTACTCGACGCAACCAATGCTACATCCAACCAAAGTACTAGAGAGAATCGTACATGAGACCACTCGCCAAGAAGACGTGTCGAAAGCCCTGGATAACCTCGCTTGCCAGTACCTCCCCCTGGGCTTGGCCAACCCAGACGACTACCCAACGTATAGGGGCGGTTCGTGCCCAGAGTTGGACGCCCCCTTCAAAGTCTACGAGGTCAGGGAGGCCCTACACTGCCTCAATGCCAGGTCCGCGCCAGGGCCTGATCAAATCACCAATAAGGCTCTTAGAAACCTTGACGACGACTCCATAGCGTGGCTTACAGAAGAAATCAACAAGGCCTGGCAAACAGGTGAAGTCCCACGAGGTTGGAAAGAGGCTCTGGTAATCCTCATTCCGAAGCCCGGCAAAGCTCCAAACCTATCCAACCACAGACCGATTTCTCTTACATCCTGCGTAGGAAAGGTAGCGGAACACGTAATTCACAATCGTATTTCTAAGCATGTCGAACGGAGCGGTCTCCTTCCCTACAACATGGTGGGCTTCCGACCAGGCCTCTCGACACAAGATGCAATGAAATTAATCAAGACTCAAATCATAGACCAAGATACGAGAGACGTGCGGGGAATTCTCGGGCTTGACCTAGAGAAGGCCTTCGACAACATATCACACCGACATATTCTGGAATCCATCTCGGATCTTAACTTAGGACAAGCCTTTCACCGTTACGTAAGATCATTCCTGGAGAACCGCAAACCCACGTTAAAGCTTGGAGACCACAAATCAGAAGGGTATTCACTCGGACCCAAAGGCACGCCTCAGGGAGCAGTGCTATCGCCCTTGTTGTTCAACCTAGCCCTCAGGCAACTGTCGGTATCCCTGTCGGGAATCGAAAGAGTTCACCACACGATATACGCCGATGACATCACTATCTGGTGCACCGGCGGCAGCGAAGGGCAAGTGGAATCGAGCCTACAAGAAGCAGTCGACCGTACTGAAACCTTCCTCGATGGCACAGGCCTACGATGCTCGACAACGAAGTCTGAAATACTACTCTACAGACCGGTCCGCAAAGGTCCTAAACCCAGGGGTTGGAAGCCCCTGGACGAAGTTGACATAGAACTACACACCAAAAGCGGGGCGAGCATTCCTAGGGTCGACACCCTAAAGGTGCTGGGAATGTTCATCGAGTCTACCGGAGCTAACATCACGACGCTCAGAAAAATCACGACCAAGACGGAGTGCATGATTGGATTAATCAATAGAATCTCCAACAAGTGGAGCGGTCTAAAGGAGGACAATCTCCTACGGCTATTCCACGCATTCTTAATGAGTCACATAATTTACGTGGCTGCAATGCACAAGTGGTACGCTTCTGAAAGGCACAAGCTGGACACGCTCATCCGTAAAAGCATCAAAAAAGTGATAGGAGTACCAATAAACGCCAGCACGGACCGCCTTCTTCAACTAGGTGTACATAATACACTCGATGAAATCATCGAAGCTCAGGAAACGGCTCAAGTATCACGACTCTCTAGCACCCCTGCTGGGAGGGAGATTCTCGCGGTCTTAGGAATCGGCTCCACTGTAGCGATGGAACGCACATGTAAAATGCCAGATTACCTACGGGACAACATTACGGTTGCTCCTTTTCCCAAAAACGTGCATCCACAACACAATGCGAGCAGGCGCAAAGCTAGGGCTGTAGCATTGCTCCGGAGCATAAAAGCCTCGCCTCACACGGTCACTTTCGTTGACGCGGCCCAGTACGAGCACACATCGGACTTCGTCGCAACGGTAGTCAATCACGACGGACACGTCACTTGTGCGGCCTCCATCAGAGACAGCACCCCGGCTAGGGCAGAGCAGGCTGCGGTCGCTCTTGCACTTCTCGACGATGAGAGAGCTGAAATATTTACTGACTCGAGGGCGGCGGTTCGGGCATTTGCCTCTGGTGCCATCGCCAAGGAAGCTCATCGAATTCTCAAAGGCAAAGTCATCCAGCCACATACAATCACGTGGTTCCCGGCCCATCTCGAACCCCAACTCGACTCCCTCCGCAACCTCAATGACATCGCACACGTCCAAGCGCGCGAACTAACCCTCCGCGCTGACGCCACTGCAAGTCGAGACTCCGTCGATTCTAGGCTCGTCGAGTTCCGTGACACTCTCTCCACCTTCAACGAGGTTACCAAACACTACTACCTTGGTAGAAGACTATACCCTCCCCCACACGGGACACTAACCAGACCTCAAGCTGTCACACTGCGCATGCTTCAGACGGGATCATATCCCAACCTGAATTTATTTCACTACATCAATCCAGACTGCTCTAGTCCAGGCTGCCCTAGCTGCGGACAATGTAGTACTTTGGAACACATGCTCTGGGGATGCCCCTCGTTACAGAGGGGCCCGCATCGATGCACTGCAGAGGAGTGGAGCTCTGCTCTTCGGAGCTCCGACCATTCACGCCAATTTTGGGCTGTCCAGAGAGCCCACGATGCGGCGCTGGAGCTTGGTCTCCCCGTCCCGACGTGGGTGCGGCCCGCGGCTTCGTCGCCTCCCTGAGAGGGGGCAACAGAGCTTCTCAGGACCTCCATTAAAGTTCTTTGTCTGTCTGTCTATTCCACCTAATATAGACCGTGTATATTACTCATTTGGCTTTCGTCCACTGAGGACTGAGTGGCTCTTGCAAGATCTAAAAAAAAAAAGAGGTGACTTATTATTTATAAAATTCCATATGAGAATGTGCCAATGTAAGCGTGTTTGACAATGCCTGCTACAGCCTGTCCACAAATACACTTACACCCACCACACAATAATCCCACAGACTTTTGTTTTTTTTTTTTTTTTTTTTTGCAAAGACACAGAACGAAAACAATTGTGCATGAAGCAGCTCGATAATTTTCATAGGGGGATAACCACCCTAGAAGCATACGCTCTCATACACTCCCACAATGGAAAAAATGTTGAATAAAAACATGCAAACAAGTAATATACACCGCACGCGCATTGTAAAAAAAATGTTCAGTAGCCAGGATGGAACAAATTTGAAAATCAGGCACACATCCGCACAGAAAACAGCAGTCTTATGATTTTTGGGCTGGTCAAGTTGCCTGCGCGCAACTTTTTATCCAGAACCCCACCATGTAATTCTTTTCATGGGAAATAAATTATTAATATTATTATACAGGGTGCACAAAGCTTTAAAAAGTACGCAAATGTCACGCAGCTGCACAGAACCATAGTAATGTTGTTGCTGTCCCTTGGAGATACTCGGATTATTCTTGACATTCCGCCTAAGTACATAATTAGTCTTAAATAATTAATCCACTTCTGGAATATTTTAATTAGATTAAAAGGGGCAATGAAAAAATTATACAGCAACATGAAAGACTCACGATACAGCTTTCTATTGCTCAATACGCGCTACGTAGAAGTGCTTTTCCGGGCGTGAAAGAAGCCCACGAATACACGCTAAGTGCCTTTAGCGGCCAGTCGCGCGGCAATTTTGTGTGTATTCGCGGGCTTCTTTCACGCTCGGAAAACACTTTTATGTATCACGTATTGAGCAACAGAAAGCTGTATCGGGAGTTTTGCGTGTTGCTGTACAATTCTCTCGTTCACACTTTTTATCCAATTATAGCATTAGCAAAGTTGAATAATCAATTATGAAAATAATTATGTAATTAGGCGGAATGCAAAAAATATAATCAGAGTATCTCCAAGACATGGCAGACATTACGTTAGTTCTGTCCAGCTACGTGACATTTGCATATTTTTAAATGTTGGCGCATCATAGTTAAGCCACCCAGTGTATATCTTTCACATGCAAAATTTGCACAAACTGCTGTGGCACACAGGAGTTAATCTCTTCCACAGCGGCTCTCGAGGTTTATTTGACCGTGTGAGGTTCTTTGAACAGTTCGGAAATAAGTAGGAAACCCTTTTATCGAGCTCCGCGTAATATGCCGTTGAGATCGTATCCTCTGAAGAATGATTGCCGCAGACATGTTCGGTAGGCATTAGAGTTCGGTCTGCCCTCAGATTTGCACGGCGCCACTGCTCTAGACGGCCGCTGTCGGACGGCGCTTTGAATAAAGGCACACGCTCCGCGCAAGTTCGGTATCCAGAATTGCAGTTCGGAACGAAGCAGTTTCTGGCCATTTTAAACGCCCCTCAGAAGGACGCTGCCACTTTTGTCAAGGGCCCGCGGCGACAATACCCAAGCGCAAGGTCATGAAACGCACGTGAACAAAAAAGTTGTCGCAGTTTCACCTGAAAGGCGAAGCATAAATTGCGATAGCAAATTTGTAGAGAGCTATACGGAGTAATGATATTAGCTTTATCAGCTGTATAAACTTGGACATGCAGCAGCGCCGGCAACACGCAAAACTGTTGTCGACGCCGTCGGCGTTTTGCCCGCGTTCGCTCAAAATGCGTGCGGCGTTGGTGACTGTTGCCGGAACCTCTGATATAAATAGGCACTTGGTGCCGCAGCTAAACGTCGCCTCCCTTCCCTCCCCCTCCCCCCTCCCCCACGGCCTCTCGCGCGTCGGAAGAAGGCGCGTTTGCTCTACATATATGATGATTGTAAAGGAGGAAAGAGACGCCTACTTCTGCAGCCCTTAAGCTAGCACGGAGCAGAACGCGCGTTTGTTCTCCGCCGTGCGTTCGCTCCCCGTGAAAGCGCGCGCCCCTCGCGCCCTTTCACTCGCACATACAGCGTTCGGCGCAAATGGCGCTGAGCCGTGCTCCCTCAAGGGCTGCAGAAGATAGCGCCAACCTTTCCCTTTCCCTCAAGAACCACTTACCGCGGCGACGATTTCATCTCCATTGACGTCATACGGAACCTCACGGCGACGGCGACGGCAGAAATCTGCTTTTGAGTGTCCATATAATTGCTATCGCAATAAAAGCGTGCCTTCAAAACAGCGCGGTTGCACATGCAAGCAGGAAGCCGAAGCAGCGGCCGCACGCGCCATGCCGCCGAGGCTGGGGCGCATTTCGCAGCGCCGTCTACGACGGCACCGACCAAGCTGTAACCGAGCCGAACATAATCTGGACGCGAGCAGGCGGCGCTTTCGCGCGCGTTGTGGGCAGAGTGTCAGCACCTCTCTTGCTTATTCTTACACTGTGGTTCTAGTCCTCGGCTGCTACTGCTATACCGCGCTAATTCAGACAGGCTTCGCTTTCTTTAGATTGGGGTGTATCTGCTTGCTGCTTTTTACATATTTTTGCACTCTGACAATTGAACGCGGATCGCAATATCACAACAACGAAGAGCGCACAATGAGTGTATTTCTCTGCAGACTAGCCGCAGCGCCCTCACTCATATATACTCACCCTATTGAGAAAGAAGAAGTGTCTCGAGGAGTAAGAAGCAAGCAAGCAAGCATCGGTCGGTATGCATGGAACAACTGCGTGGATACAGCCGTTCCAACGTATCTCCAATCTTCTAAACACCGCAAAAGCGACAAGCGGTCCCGAAGCGCGCCCAAAGGGGACGGGGCCGGGTGCGAAGGAGTCCGAACTTCGGACGAAGGAGTCAGAGTTGCGGCGTCGCCAAAGCTCGGACGGTGCTCGAGTGTGCGTTCCGTTCGGCGACGGCGTGTTCCAGGTGAGGCTGCTAATCGTCACAGCGGTCGCCGGCAGCATCGCGCTCACCCAGGCAAGCCTCTTCAGAAGTTCGATGCTCGAATTAGACCACTGGTGCGCGCGGCCACCCGGCTTCTCCAACACGAGTGCGGACGCGTGGAAAGCGCTGGCTATTCCGCGGGACGCCGACGGGAACTACAGCCGCTGCACGGTGCGAGAACCGCCCGACGCAGGCGCATCGGCTCAGGTCGTGCCCTGCGCCGCCTGGGAGTTCAACCTGAGTGACCATGGCAACACCGTCGTCAGCGAATGGAACCTCGTGTGCCAACGGAGCTGGCTGAACAACGTCGCCCACGTGGTCGTTTTCTGCGCGAACGTCCTTTCGCTGCCGCTGATGGGCATGGCGGCGGACAGAGCGGGGCGTAAAACAGTCACCTTCGTGGCGATCACGGGACTGCTGCTGACGGTCGGTGTTAGCAGCATGGCACGCGACTTTCAGACGTTCGTCGTGACACAGGCTGCGGTCTCGGTGCTGTCGAAGTTCATGGTGGTGCTGTACGTTCTCCTGTACGAAGTCTCAACGGCATCCCGCCGGCTGCTCTACTGCTTCGTCGCGCCGGCGCTTTCAAGCGTCTTCGCGCCGGTACTGCTGTTCTTCGTGGGCTCGTACCAGCTCGACTGGTCCTTGTCGCAGCTTGTTGTCGCCACGCTCGCCTTGCTGCTCCTGGCCAGCTTCTACGTGGTTGAGGAATCGCCCACCTGGCTCCTGGCCACCCACAATATCGGTGAAGCCGAAAGAGTCGTCCGCCGGGCGTGCTGCGTCAACAATGTGTCGCAGAGTGACGGTCGCAGACAGTTCCGCTGCGAGATTGAGAGCTACAGGCGAGATCAGGGCGACTTGCCGTCCGATGACAGCGTGGGTGTCTTCCGTTCGGTGTGGCTGAGAGAACGAACGTTCATACTCGTCTTCGTCTGGCTTGTCCTGAGCTGGGCCTACAGTCACCACGTGGAAGAACGCGGTTTGACCAGCGACAGCTACGTACGTAGCGCCACACTCCTCGGCCTGGGTCCCATGTTCGTCGTCGTCTGGCCGGTCCTCGAATTCGACGGGGGAGTTAAGCGAGCCGTAGCGATCTCCGCCTTGGTCTTCGCCGCTTCGTCGGCCGTCGCCTTCGCCGCGCACACAGGCGAAGCCTCGCCATTGGAAAACGTCCTACTCGTTTTGATGCGTTTCTCCCTGACCCTTCCGGTCACGTTCTTGTTTTTTCTCACCATCAGCCTGTACCCGGCGATACTGCGGTGCGAGGCTGGCCTCCTTGGTTACGCCTGCGCCATCGTAGGCGACAACGCGGGTTACATAGCGTTCACGCGCCTGTTAGGACGGCGACAGGACGTGGCCCTTGCAATACAATCCGTGCTGACGGCGCTTGCTGCTGTCGCCGTCGCGTATCTGCCGCCGGATGACCGACACGACACTTCCTGGAGACGATCCCTCGCGGCGCTGTGGAGGAAGTCGAGCACCGCTAGCACCAGACAAGCCAGCGGAGGTGCTGTATTTGAACGGCCAGCGCTGCCCGATCCAATGCCCGAACAGTTCTCTATTCGTGCCGGCATGTTGAACAGAGGCCAGTAGCAAGTTCGAGGATGACGGCGAATACATGCTCTGAACGAGCATTTGCACGTGTACAAATACAAGTGTTTATAAAACGTGTGCTTAGCTGCAGTTGTACTGTGCAGTGGTGTAGCTTCAGTGACGCGTGACCACACCGCCACTGAGAGCCGCATGGTCTCCCATTCCGTACGTCAGGCAACGTCCTCAGTAAATGCAAACATGTGCTGTTATCACCACTTTCCGGATGAATTCAGGCGAAAGCCTTACATGTCTCATCGTTCAGTCAACCTTCAAAGTCCTTATGCGAACAGGCTGCCAGCACTTATCGTATAAAAAGGATTAGTGAGCTCTTCGAGCGAGTTACAGGCAGTTAAAGCGGGCCAAAGCGTGACTGGGCATGAGTGGATGACAAAGCGAATTTCTTTTTCTCTCAAGGTCGAGGCATTACAGATGAATGAAGGACGACAACGAATTAAGAGGAATCAAAGTGAACTAAGAGTAACCAAAGCAAATAAAGAAAAATCAAAGCGAATTAGGAAGGAGGGCAAAGCTAATTAAGAGGAACCAAATTGAATTAAGATGACTCAAAGTGATTTAAGTAGAATAAAAGTGAATTAAGAGGAATCAAAGCTAATTAAAGTGGATTACTAAGTGAATTAAGAGGATGACAAAGTGAATTAAGAGGAATCAAAGTGAATTAAGGAGGAGGATGAATCAAAAGAAGAGTCAAAGCGAATTCAGAAGGATGACGAGTGAATTAAGAACAATGATAGCAAATAAAGAGGGATTGCAAAAAGAGTTAAGTAAAATAATGCGAATTAAGAGGGACGACAAACGATCAATGTCGATGACGGCGGATGACTCAGCAATTAAAGTGGATGACTCAGTGAATTAATATGGATGACTCGGCGAATTAAAGATTGCTAATTAACGTCAGTAATTAAACTGGCTAAATCATGCATCGGCACTTGCGCCCGCCTTCAAGTCGTCTTAGCGTTAACACAAGAGACCCTGTGAATTTTTATTGGACCACGACACCATGCTTTCACTTGAAAGCGGAAGCGGAAAGTTAGGGGTGCCTATCATTTACGCGGGGTTGTATTTTAACCTTATGGCGGTACGTGGATACTCCAAGTCAACGCATGTGCCCCCTCAAACGAAATACACCAGATTGCGCGTGTGCACAATCGGCTCGGTGGGGGAGCCCGGGCAGCGTTCTTATCCCTTCCGCTGCGGGCACAAGCATTGTGCGCTCACACTATAGAGTCTCTGCTGGGTTGCGTAGTGCATACACACACTGGTTTTAGCGTAACGCACAGCAAACGTCAAGCTAATGCTATTTCATATTTCACTGGGTGCTGACCAAAATTGGCGGTTACCGTCGGTCTCATTTTGTGCACCGTCGAGGGGCAGCGCCTGCAATGCCACCGGTGGCGCTCCTTGTCACTCCCGTGACCCCAGCGTAAGGTACCTAGGGACGCCTCGAAAGTGTACACCGCCTCTAACAATGGTGCCTGCTGCCGAGGAACACTTAAAGGAACACTAGCCAAACAATAACGAGCCTTCATATGCCTGCCTCCACCCCGTCATTAGGCCAGTGTTGTGAAACACTTGGCATCTAGGTCTATAGCCAGGCCGCTTTTCTTTCGGCCTAGCAGCAGTTTGCTTGCGTGCTGCATCGCGCCAGCCCGTAGAAAACCGTACGAGTTGTTCGAGCGCAACACCAAGTAGCTGAAAATGCTAATCGCGTTTTACCAGAGCAACTCGGCAAGAATTCCACACAGCGTGTGCGCACAACGCTTATTCCAGCAGTGTAAGGCATAGGTAATCACAATAACTTCGGCAGTCATCGTAATATTTGTTCTGCCAGAACTTTTTTGCATTAACAACACAAGTAACACATTAACAACACAAGGTAACACAAGACACCTCTTGCCACCTCAGTAGTTTGTAATCCGTCGGGACGCTGGTTATGCGCGAGCAATCTGTCGATAACATTGTCCTCCGAGCAACTAAAACCGTTTATCTGTTGTTTTCGCCACATCTCGCAAGAGTCCGTTCGTCTGAACGTGAAGAGCGAAAACAGTCAGAGCTCTATATACATGATGTCATGGCCAATTATTTACGCTGTTGTTGTACTAGCCTATTGGTGATCGAGTTACTCATCTGAATAAAGAAAACGTTACAAGTATTTAGAAAGGTATTTGTGTTTTGTTCTTCAACACAACGGTCGGTTAAAATACTTTATTGTGACTTACGTGCTCTGAACTAACTTGATGGTGAGACACATTTTTAATTCATTAACTTCCCCCAACATACACGGGAAAATGTATTTACACAGTCAAGAAGACATTCTCGGTTTATCATGGTAACTGTATCTGTAGTCCACCGCGATTGCGCCGTACGCATGTACGAACCCCGACTAGTCGTCTCCCCACGTCAAAGACAGATTTGTGTGACTTTGCAGAATCACAGCCCCATTTCCAGCGAAGCTGCCTGATTCGAGCAGTAGCAATAAATATTAAATGCGAAGCATTTATTGGCGACCATTTGCTACTTGGACAGTATCTATCTATCTATCTATCTATCTATCTATCTATCTATCTATCTATCTATCTATCTATCTAGCCGCCTACGTCCTTGTGCTCTCATGGTCGTTTCGTTAACTTGGTATGTACCAAAATTGGCATACTATGACAACAGTATGTGACGAACATAAATGATATGTCATGACATGCATGTCACGTAGGTCATGAAACAGCCGCCTACGTCTCGGTGCTCTCATGGTCGTTTCGTTAACTTGGT
The DNA here is from genome assembly GCF_013339745.2 of Dermacentor silvarum. Taxonomy (NCBI): domain Eukaryota; kingdom Metazoa; phylum Arthropoda; class Arachnida; order Ixodida; family Ixodidae; genus Dermacentor; species Dermacentor silvarum. The sequence continues at coordinate 148,712,736 of NC_051155.1, read as the reverse complement.
AGGTACCAAAATTGGCATAGTATGACAGGAGTGTATGAGGAACATAAGTGATAGGTCATGACATAAATGTCATGACATGAGTGTCATGTAGGTCATGACAATGACCCAGCGAAAAAGATTAACACTCAAAAGCAACTGAAATGGGTTCTAACGCGGGTATTAAGTAAAGGAAGCACTAAAGGACCATGGTAGAAGTCATAGTCATGACCAAGACTGAGAAAAAATGACAATGACTCAGCACAAAAATATAAACACTCAAAAACCACTGAAATGGATTCGGGCGTAGGTACTAAGTGAAGGAAACACTAAAGGATGCTGGTAGAAGGCATAGTCATGAGCATGACTAATCAAAAATGACAATGACTCAGCGAAAAAAGATTAACACTCAAAAACCCCTGGCATGGATTCGGACGTGGGCACTAAGTGAAGGAAGCACTAAAGAATGTTGGTAGAAATCATAGTCATGAGCATGACTCAGCAAAAATTACAATGACTCAGCGAAAAAAGATTAACACTCGAAAGCCACTGAAATGGGTTCTGACGTGGTTACTAAGATAAGGAAACAATAAAGGATGCTGGTAGAAGCCATAGTCATGAGCATGACTCAGAAAAAATGACAATGCCGCAGCGAAAAAAGATTCACACTCATAAACCAATGGAATGGGTTCGGATGTGGCAATTAGTGAAGAAAAAGGCTAAAGGTTGATGGTCGAAGTCATAGTAATTAGCATGACTAAGGCTTTCGCCTTAAGGTATCTTAAGTGTAGCTAAAGAGATTCCTGAGGACTCATCACATGAATGTCATGGCATGCGTGTCATGTAGGTAATGAAAGAGCCGTCTACGTCTTGGTGCTCTCATGCTCGTTTCGTTAACTTGGTAGGCTCCCCGCACACTGCTTCGCATAACATCGATTCCAACAGGGCATGAGATGTGCCGGCTTTTTTAAGTTAGTTATACCATACCATTTCATGTGTTGCACGAATATGATTGACCCATTTGCGACGTTGGCGCCGCACATCCGTAATTTTGCGGCTAGAAAAATTGCGTAACTGGAGTGTTGTAGATAAGTGAAGCTGGTGAACTTGCTACGTTCAGTCCCTGGCTCATCTAGAATCCAATGTAGTGAAGCGGGATTCCCCTTTTAATGAACACTGTGCCATCTAGCGGCGTAGGTTTTGTGGAAACAAAAACAGTCGCAGTTTCGCCCGAAAGGCGAAGCATCGATTGCGATAGCCAATTAGTAGACAGCTCTAAGAAATAAGGATAGTAGTTTTATCGGCCGTATAAAGTTCTAAATATTCGCTTACTGACTAAATAAACAAGCACGGTGTCACGCGCGCACAGGTATAAACATGAACACATCTCGCTCGATGACCGCGGGAGCTCGTCAAAACGCTGCAGTATGGAAGCGCGCCAGCGGCAGCGAGCAAATTGACGCGCTGGCTCTCGCTTCAACGCGAACTAAACGTCGAAAGCGTAGCGCATACGAAGCTACCGGCGCTCGGTGAACTCACTTTGTCCCATCGCAGATCGCTTTGAAGATGAGGCCCAGCGGGCGCACAGTTCGGCCACATCGCAGATCACTTTCCAGACCACTTTCTCAGATCACTCTGAGAAGCAGCCGCAAGAGCAGAACGCCCCCCCCCCCCCCCCCCCCCCCCCCCCCGTCTCCGTCGCCTCCTCCCCGTGCCTCGCGTGCGAACGAAGACGCGCTCTTCCGGCCTTCGTCCGCTCGCGCGTGCGCGAGATAAGGCTGCGGTTGCCGGCTCACCCTCGCAAGCTGGCAGTCGCACACACGGCACGCGGCGACGATTTTATCGCCGTTGGACTTCATACGGAACATCACGGCGACCACAACGATGACGGCAACACTGCGCTTGGAGTGTCCATATAGTTGCTATCGCAATAAATGTTCTGTCGGCCTGCAGGCCCCACTTCAATTTCAAGAGCAAAACATAATGTTCAAGAAAATACCATAAAATCAATCATAATTTAATGAAAATGGAAGTTCTGTCTATACGTGCTTCTGAGCAGGCCTTCAGTGTCGCTATGGCATTATTATTATTAACTAGTATTGTAGGTACTTTCTGCGGTTGGTGCCGTAGGTGCACTGCTTCATAAACATCTCAAATTTCTTCTCCCACGCCGCCTCTATAGATGGTTTCAGTGTTTACAAACAAACCTCGCTTGCCGCTGATTGGTTGCCCCATCGGAACTTCCGGCAGGAGAGCTAGAAGCACTTCCGGCTATGTTGTTTGAAGGCATGCGCGACATGAGGCCGGCGTGTCGATGTTTGCACTGCTTGGTGAATCTGTGATGAGCTGATTGTACATCGTGAATATTGTCGAGAGGACGAGCGACTACTTTAAGACGCTTAGCACCGAAGCAAAAGATCGGTATCGCCAAAAGCTAATGTTTAGAGGCGGAGAGCTGCCCGATCCGCTGGACGATGATGTCGTGCGATTTTCGTTTTCGCCGGGCTCCAAACACCTTCCCTCAGTTACAACCCCGGAGCAACAATTAAGCGGAGCATATTAGTGAAGACATGCAATGAACATAGACTGTTGTCTTCAAGGCACCTAATGGGACTGCCGAAAACTAGAAAAATTTTAATGGCACGTCTTTCTTCTTTCTGGGGTTTTACGTGCCAAAACGAGTTCTGATTATGACGCTCGCCGTAGTGGAGGGTTCAGGATTAATTTTGACCACCTGGGGTTCTTTAACGTGCCCTACAACACAAGCACACAGGCGTTTTTGGATTTCGCAAAGGCACTTTTATTGCTGCAAGATGGAGGATGAAGTGGTAAGCTGTGCATGTGTACATGCACATGTTTTCTGCGTCATATGCCTTGTTTCTGCTTTTCAATATGCATTTACAAATACCTGTACATTCTCAAGTCATTTAGTGCAAGAAGCCTAGGTCGACTGAAATGGGACTAACTTAAATACTCACGAATTTACCACACTTCTAACAAAATGAACCTGTAATGTTGGGCATGAGATTGCAATCCATAATTGGCCTCCGTTAATTCGTAAATGCTTTTAGAATGTGGCCGAAACTTCCTACATGCATGCACGGAAATCGCTAGCTTTTCTGCGATTCTGCTCTGCGATACCGATAGGAATGCTCACATGCCGCCGCGATGGCTCAGCGGTTACGGTGCCCGGTTGCTGACACGAAAGACGCCGTCTGGGCCCCGGCCGTCGCATTTCGATCGAGGCGAAATGCTAGAGGTCCGCGCACTGTGCGATGTCAGTGCACGTTAAAGAACCACAGGGGGTCGAAATTATCCGGAGCCCTCCACTGCGGCGCCCGTCACAGCCGGAGTCGCTTTGGGACGTTAAACATGATAAACCAATGCGCACATGTACCTAGGTAGTAAAGCTGCAGAAGTGCACTTATGCCCCAGATACGAAAAACATTAAAATAAAACGGCGGCAGCATGGCACCCGCTAAACAATAATTTAAACTTATACTCGTAGCATGGCGATCCACGCCGAGACAAGAAACTGGACGAGCGGGCAAGCTCGGGGCGAGAGTCGAGCTGCTCTCGCGTGAGTTACACGACATACGGCCAGAACAATCGCGCCGTAGCACTTTTATTATTCCGCATTATAGCAGTCCGGCTACTCCACGTAGTAACGTACCTTGGATGAAGTGAGCAGAGCAAATCTGGGAGCTCTTGGTAGGCTCCCATATTTGCTCTGTCCAGCGAAGGCTGCACCCTGGCACGACACAACACGAACCCATCCTTGAACGTTTCACAAGTGATATGTACAATGCGGAATGCATTTTCAAGCCAGCAACAGCAACAGCCAGCAAAACACCGTTAAGGAGTAAAGGTAATGAAAACAGTCGATGCTCCAAGAGCTACTCGCCGTCATGCAACACACTGAATGCCACAAGTCGCACTTATATCGATATACCCGAAAAATAACACAGAATATGCGCAGGACGAGCACGCGAGCGAACAAATACCAGCAAAAACGAGTAAAAGGAACGGCTACCGGAAGTTTCCTCAGGGCGCCGGATGCCGGCGCACAGCGTTCCCAGAGCTTGTGGGCACTGGATGAAATCGTCTATAGTTCTTGCTCTCTTTTCTTGCTCCTCTAGCCTCCTCTTTAGCTTAGCGTCGAAACTGTATCTTCGTACGTTGAGTTTCCCTGGGGTTCTTTCTCCTTCCTGGGGCCCGCTGCCATCTCCGTCCAGGTGACTTTAGGTTGTGTCGTGGTGTCTCGTCGTCCCACCGATGTGGACCGGGATCTTCCACGAGACCGGAACCTAGAGCGCGCCGGAGTGCTCGCCCGGAGTCGCTCGGAGTGAGGGGGGCCCAAAGTCATCGCTGTCGTATTCGGATGAATTTATACTCTGTCTCAACCTGTTTCTTTCCCTCACTCGCAGGGGAGGGGGCACTGGCCTCAGTTTCATCTTGCATTCTTTGCTGGGGTGCCATGCAGGATGCCCCGAGTTTGGCGAAACTCGGGATCTTCACGAGTTCTGGCGACGCCCCAAGATGAAAGAACTAATGGTAACAAGACAAAGTTTGTCCGTCGGCACACCTCCAGTTTCATTGGTTTATCTAGATTCACTCTGGGTGGCCATCATCCCTTGGGCGTTGCCATATGGGTGGTCGACAAACTGGGGCTCACGTAATCATACGGTCGGTGGTCGTGCATTCTTTCACTTGTTTGTTGTTCCACCGAGTGCATTAGAGGCACAAGCAAGTTATCAAATAAATGCATTTAGTACAAGGATATTAGTCACATTACCGTAGGGTATAGGTCTTTTAAAGTTTACAAGTTGTACACTGAATGTGTATCAGACTAATTTGTAGTTTAATCGTTTCGCGTTATACCACGAGGGCACGCTCGCCCTCCTCTTTCTTCCTCTGGATTGGATTGGCGCGGCTCGCTACGTGCTTTCGCTAGCATTTCCGAGCACAGATTGGTGGCGCTTGGTTTTCGCACTGGGCTTTGAACAGATCGCTTGTTGCTCTTTCTCTTTCCTCTGGATTGAATTGGTGCGGCTCGCTACGTGCTTGCACTCCCATTTCCGAGCACAGATTGGTGTGCGCCTGATTTTTACACTGGGCTTTCAACAGATCACTCGTTGCTCGCGCTAAAGTAAGGCTGCGAGACGAAGGGAGCGTCGGCTAGCGCAGAAGTGGTTTGCCGCGCGCTTACCGTGTAAGCACTCAGGAATGTCGGAAAACACTCATGCAAGGATAAAAAAGCCACGCTTTATTTTCTTTTACATTGTGACCCACCTTCATACTGGCTAGCGACGAGCGATGGCTTCTAACAACCGCAGGAAAGAGTCTTTATACTGGGTAGCCCGAGCGATCCGTGGCTTCTAACAAACGCAAGAAAGGGTCTTTGGCGTGCGCTGTCGCATAACTATATATCACGCTATTTTTTTACCAGTGCCGATTCTATTGTTTTACAACATCTACGGGCGTTTAACGCCGACACAGAAGCGTACAGGCCGCCGCGCATTGCTTCTTCCAAAAGAAAAGAACAATAAAAGGAAAACCACAGCTCTTATCTGTACTAGTATGAAGCTTCATTTTCCTTCTGCTTATTATTACATATGTTTTGTATGTCAGTGTGGAAAAAGAATAATGTCGGCTGTAATAACTCCACAACAAAAACTTTTATTGCCATCATTTGGATTTAAAGTTTGTGGAGCTTTCGTGACAGGGGCTTCTGTGAAAAAACCTTTGCGATGTCGTTCTTGTCCGTTATCTCCAGTGCAAAATTAGTGAATAGAGGGCGGAAGAACTTTGTCACCATGATCTCAAACAGCATCTCGTGATGCTCAGGCACTGAACAATTCAATAGTTCACGCTCTCGCAGCACTTGAGCAGCATTCACGGCAGTCTCCCTCAGCGGCTGCTTAAAATTTCTTAGCTTAGCGAGCACTACTTCAACCTACTTGTGCGAAGAGTTCAGCACAACTACGAATTCGTCTGACCGCAGTAGCGTACCCAGGATCTCTGCCAGAGGGGGGGGGGGGGGGGGGGGTTGACAGTTTGCCAATACCATCTAAATAGCACTAATTTCAATTTTTTCACGGGAAATTGTCAAAAAATGCGCTTTTTGTGAGTGTGCAGACGATTGCGCGTCTGATATCTTAGTTGCAGTACTCAAATGCGCAAGGAAAGAAAAGGGGTTAAACAAAAGAGGGGGGTTAAGTCGGCCTCAGGGGGGGGGGGGGGGGGGTTACAACCCCCGAAACACCCCCCGTCGGTGCGCCACTGTCTGACCGATACAGCAGACGGCTTCTGTCTTGAAGCCTAATCAGAGAATCTGATGGCGCCGAGGGCTTGGGCTTTGTCAACAAACTGAGGCATTCTTTGCAAGACACCCGCTCATTAACAGCTTAACAGCTCTCGATAGGTATCCGCCAACCATCGCTAGTGCTGCACATTCTGGCGAACGAAGCGTTTCTTTGCGACGGGTAATGTGGTTGAACAGCGCTGCTGTCGTCTCTTTGGGAAATTTTTTGGATAGTTCTGGCGTAGTGCTTACGCTCAGTTGCCGGCGTAGCGATGGGCATGTGCTATCTTCTGTGTCCATCACGTTGTTGTTTGTCGATGTTGACGCAATGCCTGTCTTCAGAGACTTTTCTGTTCCGCACAAAACTGCCCGTGAGTCTGTCTGATCGTTGCTTCCAGCTGACCTCCTCAACCACCCAAAAAAAGATTCATTGGCGTCAGACGAGAGCTTTCTAGTCAGAACAAATCGAAAGTGCATCTCTCAGCAAGTATCTGACGCATTCCACGTTTGACACATTCAAACTTGGAGCCAATTCTCTGGAAGTTCTTCATCGCTCGGGATTTCATGAAATGAGATGCCCGGGACCTTTCTCTTACTGTACGAGGTGCATCCAGGTCCACAACAGTACGCCATACTACTGGGTATCAACTCGCAAAGCGCCCTATCAAACCACTTAAAGTAGCACAACTCACTCGTGACCACAATGTCTTCTTTTCGGCCAGAAGGCTTTCATTTGCGCTGCTGCTAGACGTCCTCAATACGGAACCGACAGTGTCACCATAGCCACAGTCGTTCAATACCATGCCGCAGCTCACCGCGTCAATCCAAGGCAGAAGGCAAGTTTTTTTTCCCAGCCGTGGGCTGCTGCAGAAAGGTGATCTCCCAACAAACCAGCGAACCGTCGGCAGGCGAGGCAAATTAATATTGTCTCGATTTGACACTAATGGAGACGCGCACACGCAATTTTTCCCGCCTTTAACCATGCACGGCGGCTAGCGAACTATTCTGGAGTAGCAGCGCCCCTAGCGGGCGACCTGCGAGGAGGTCAGGAGAGTAGGTTGAACGGCGCTCCCGGAGTGAGCTGGCGCTGAGCCGTGCTCCCTCAAGGGCTGCAGAAGATAGCGCCAACCTTTCCCTTTCCCTCAAGAACCACTTATCATCATCTCCCGGAGTGATTGCGCGGGCACAGAAAGTATATAGGAGGCTATGGCCAAAGTTCTTGAAGTTGTTTTAAGGAAACATTTGTTCTGCCGTTTCCACCGCAATATTTCATTATAACTACATGGCTTTAAGCGTGGGCAATCTTCAGCGACCAACCTCGTGTCTTGTTTAAATTATTTTGTATCGGTTGTTGTGAACGGAGGTCAGGTAGACTGTCGTTACTGTGATTTTTTAAAAGGTATAGATTTGGTGATTCATGCGATTTCGATGCATAAGCTAAAGATGTGTAGCAGCACCAACGAGGCAACGCGCACAGCTGCTGCCGGCGCCGTCCGCGTTTCCCAGCCTTCGCGCCGAACGCGCGCGGTGTCCGTGGCTGCATACGGGGCCTCTGGTGGCGGCTGGGTCGGTTCCGACCAGAGAATGCACCTCTCATCAAAATCACTACTACTATTACACTCGTCGAGTAGCGTCGGAAGTTGCTGCCTCTTCTCGCCTCGTAACGTTTCAATATAACTTCCTCTTGTAGCATCACGTGCAACACATGTACAAGGAACACTCGTAACACACAGTGTAACTAACTAAGCTTCGCTGTTCGATCACCTTCAAGGAAGGAAAGGGGTGGTGAGTATAAAGCGCGCGTTCGCTGTGCTTCCGTCATTCTCTCTCCGTGCAACGTTGTGCGAAACGCCATGAACAATGTCAACGTCGGCGCTAGTTGTAGTGGCAGCGCCACCGCCGCGGAGCAGAGGAAGGCTCGGGAAGCCGAACGTAAACGTCAGCGTTGGCAAGCGGACCCCGAACTTCGGGATCGTCTTCAAGATACCGCGTGCACCGACGCTAGGAATAACGCACGATCTCTAAATAAAGACGCAACAACCACGTACAAACGTCTCCTCTCTTCTCAATACATTCTCTCACTCTAACTTTCATTGGGTTGTGTTGCCAAGTGAAACGAAACGGAAACTCGATGCGCACCCTCCGCGATGCTTTCGCATCCCACCAAGGTTGCCCGTAGGGTGAGGTGATATGATTTTTTTTTTCGTTTTTTTTTTTTGTCAGTTCATAAACTGGAATTTACGATATTCCACTGTTGCTATTATTTATTATGCAGGGGGTTCAAAATTACGTTTTATGGTTTTCTTAAAATTGGGCACTGGGAGGCATGAGATGACCACCTGTGCAAATAAGTTATGTGGCCAGGTGGGCACAAAGTGAGATGATAATTATCGCTGTCAGCTACAAAATTAACTAAAATGGAACGATGAACTTTTTGTTGAATGCAGTAAATGGGTATGTTTGTATAGAAAAATGACAGGTGGTTATGTTTCTACACAGTTTCAGTTGGAAGGAATTCTTCGGACGTGTCTGTGCTCCAAGATCATCATCATCATCAGCAGCAGCAGCAGCAGCAGCAGCAGCAGCCTATATTTTATGTCCACTGCAGGACGAAGGCCTCTCCCTGCGATCTCCAATTACCCCTGTCTTGCGCTAGCGTATTCCAAATTGCGCCTGCAAATTTCCTAACTTCATCATCCCATCTGGTGCTCCGAGATATCCGACTCCAAATTTTAATTGTCGTTCGCATGATTACGCATGCAAGGAGTTAGGATCGGCGCAAAGCTCCTCATTGATGTGACGCGGCTGTTGCGTGCGGCGCTTAGTCTGACAACGGGGCGGAGGCATTGGCAAAGATGATAAGTGTCCCCCTTGCCAATATCATGCTTTTCACATTGTTTCTTGCTTTAGTCTGTTTTTAGTGAGGATCATGGTATAAAAAGCCCTGCATATTTCACTTCAAACGGGATACGAAAACAAAAAAAAGACCCTTTCAAATCTTGTACGTATTCAGCGCTATTTGTTACTGGTTGATCCTTACGCCCTCTTACACCATTTTACGACGACCTTCTTGTACGCTACTATAACCCTCTCTCTCCCCCCTTCCTGGTTACGCGCCCCGACTCCCCTATACGGCGAACAATGAAGCAGCCAGAAAAATCCCGAAGTTCTTCTTTTATTGCGATAGCAATTATATGGACACTTCAACCGGATTTCTGCCGTCGGCGTCACCTTCGCCGTCGCCGTGAGGTTTCGTATGAAGTCCAAGGGCGATAAAATCGTCGCCGCGCACCGTATGCGCGAGTGAAAGCGCAAGCGCGCGGGGGACGCGCGCTATCACGGAGAGCGAACGCACGGCGGAAAGCAAACGCGACCGTCGCGCGAAAGGCCGTGGGGGTATGGGAGGGAGGGAGGCGGGGCGACGCTGTGCTGCTTCATCAAATGCTTATCTTGCAACCGGGCGCAAGGGGAACTGGCCACTCAATCTCCCCCGCAAAAGTAAGAAAGCGGGAAGGCAGCGCGGGAGGGAGGAGGTGGGGGCACCTTCTCCTCTGCCAACAACATCTCCTTCGCACAACTCCTCTGCACTTTGCCCGGCGCTGGCGGTCGCCCGCACCGTCTCTTATCTCCACACGGCTCTGACCTTTGTATGTGCAGTGCATTCGCCGCTCAGTTTCCGTTGAAGCGATAGACCGCGCGAGCCTTCGCCCGCTGCGGCGGCTGCGCTTGCTGCCAGGGTTCTGACTGTCGTCGTCTGCGGTCATTCAGTGTGATCTATTCATGTTTGTCAGTGCGCGCTGACACCACGATTGTTATTCAGTTAGTAGGCGAATGTGTCCGAGTTTACGCAGCCGATAAAACTACTATCCCTACTCCAAATAGCTCTCTACTAATTTGCTATGCCAATCGATGCTTCGCCTGTCGGGCGAAACTGCGACATGTTTTTGTTCCAACGCACAGTCTAGGCTTCCAATCGGCGCCTCCTATAAGAAAGCGAGCGCTTAATCTGTCATCTTGCTGGCTTTTGTTCTTCTTTTGTGCCTCCTTGCGGATTCTCGGGCGGCTTACCAGTGGCCAGTGAAAAGCAGCAGCGCCTTTGTACTACGTCATCGTCGGCGATCTTTAATCTGGGAGCCTTTGACGGGAGACGCTTCATCTATCTCCCGTTGTCTTCACAACCGGAAGCAAGCGTCCGCTGGAGCTTAACACAAGCCCGGGCGACCGCTCAATCTTCCCGTGGTGCTGCCGCCCTGAAGCTAAGCGGTGCGTTCCGCGGTTATGTTTATGCGATGTGGGCAGTGCATTGCCAAGCTACGTCTATACGATAAGGACTCGGCCGCTATCTCCAACGAAAGCTGACGACCTGGGGTCATCGCTTCTGTTTCTGAACCACAGCCGAAACCAAGAAAGCGGATCCATAAGTCGTTCCGAGACAAAAGACGTGAGCAGAATTCGGTGCATCGTTCAGTCCACGTGTGTCTTTATTTTGGGCCGAGTTCAATCTTTGTTTCTTTCATCGCAGCTTAACTTTCACGCACTTGTCACGGTTCCTTATCGAATAACGAAACAATACAGTCACAGCACTCTCGCAGTCCCATTGAGGTTTAATCACTTATCTTTGTCCACACACGCAAGTACACACGCGGGGATCAACGCACATATGCAAAATTACACCAAAAGCTTCAGAAATTAAGCCGGTGTTGCCATCTTTTTGAATGGCACCTTCTTTTCATGCAGTTGCGGCGTTGCGCACTGCTGGGCACTCACTCTGTGCTCACGTGATCGAATGCCCTGCTGACCTCTGTGCTACTTGTTGTTTCCTTGAATGTTCTTCCGACACGAATCGCTTTCCGATTGTATACGCTTGTTTGGGCTCTTGCATTGTATTCTCACTCGTGGGCATCGCGCTTGGTCATGTTCGGCGCTTGTGTCCTCTGAGGAGTAAGCTTGTTCTATTTCACATTTTGGTTCTCTTTCTCTTCACTCTAATTCTCGTGCCAGATAAAAGTGATCATTTTTGTCGCATAATTTTGGTAGCCTACTAGTCCCACCTGAAACTTATAGTTAACACTAAACATAAACATGATTACGAGTGCGCGCGGGCGCATGCCGGGACCCGCTCGCTTCGCAGTGTCACACTGAGATGTCGCTACTCTACGGAGGCCAAATGTTTCGGCAGTGTTGTCAATCACAATTTTCTGTCATCGATGAGATCTCGTCGGCAGTAGTGGCTTGCAGCACTGCAAGCGTGGCAGTTGCTTATAGCCGTAACACGCAGCAGACTCGCCGTGGTGGCTTACTGTATATATGGTGTTGCGCTGCTAAGCACGAGGTCGCGGGATCGAATCCCGGCCCTGGCTGCCCGATTTCGATGGGGGCGAAATGCAAAAATGCCCGTGTTCTGTGCATAGGGGGGCACGTTAAAGATTGGTCAAAATTAATCCGGAGTGCCCACACTACTGCATGCCTCATAATCAAATCGTGGTTTTGGCACGTAAAAACCCCAGACTTCAATTCAACACGCAGCATGCCACGCTTCCCGAGTGTTTGAATAAACCGCGCGTCACCGGCAGGTTCTCTACAGTAGCGTATCGCCATCTGTGGGCCACAGTAGAGACACGAAGCGTACTTCCCAGCTGAATACCTTGATTCCGCTTCACATCACGTCTCCCTGTGTTCCTGTGTTCCTGTATACATGTAGGTAGAAAATAAACCTTCCTTCCTGCAAGTGTATGTAAGCCAAAAGAAAGAAGGAAGTTTCCTTCCGTCATCATGGGAGAAAATCGTAGAGAAAAAAAAATAAAAAGAGAAAAGATAGCAGATTTGTACTCTTTCCAGAATGACAACCCATTTCCTATAGCGGGGCTGATTCTTTCGAGTAGTTGCAATAAAAATTTCAGTTCCCTGCAAGAAAACAAGATTTGCATGCAAGAAAAGCACAATCTTTATTACGCTTCCCGCACGATGACTCGCCAGTTTGACATGCACCTTGCCCGCAAATAGCGCTTTCGATTTCCACTTAATTTGATCTTGGAAGGCACTTATAGCTCTCACAGTGCCGCGCTAATAAATTCTGCGCCGTTCGTAAAACACACTTTTAACGCTCCTGCGTATTCGAACGTAATGTGTTGTAAAGGCCCCAATTAACCCACACACTTGAAGCTTTGCCTACGTATCATCCATAATGCACCCTTCCTTTTCTCCCAGTGTAAACAGGGTGCCTTCTTTATTTTACTGGGGACATCAGAAAACTTGCTATGAACCTCGTAAAACACATGGCAATTGTGATAGGAAGAAGGTTGAGTAATTATTCACAACGCTTCTGATTAGGCCAGAGTTGTAACATTTTCGCCACACATTACATATAACATGCCCTCATTTCCACCACATATAGGCTTGTTGTAAAGTAGAGTTCTCCCGAGACAGTGTGAAACCGCCTAATATGACCATAAAGCGCTATTGTGCATCTTCTAAAGGATTTTTTTCACTGTATTTATTCCCCTCACTATTAATTCCCATACAAATTTGACACGGTGTTTTCCTTATTTTCACTAAATTTGATACTGGTGGCATTTGTAGTTCTTCAAGGGCAGCGGGCTAAGTTCTGCACCGTTAGTAAACCAAACTTATAACGGTCCGGGGCGCTTGCGTGTGTAATTTATTGAAAAACAGAATCTAGCCTACAAACTTTGAATTTCGCCTCAACATTACTCATAATATTCCCCTTATTTTCACGGTATATAGACAAGGTGGCTTGCCTAATTCACCGAGGACACCAGGAAATTAAACCTACTATGAACCTAGTATAACCCACGCAATTAGTGAAAAAATTAGGGGTCAACAATAAATTGCAAAGCTCCTAATTAGGCCAGTGACTTTAACATTTTGCCACCCATTACACAAAACATTCCCTCGATTACTACCAAATGCACACTTCGTGTGTTGTCGAGTTCTCTCGATACACTGGGAAACATAGCAGATAACGAGCGTACGACACTTACGTAAACACTGTAATTTAAATTGAAACTACGCACATTTAACTAGGCGTGCGATCAAGCTGTACCTATTTTCATTATATTCAATTTAGGTTACATTTATGTCACTCCGAAGGCAGCGAACTAAATTCGGCGCTGTTCGTAAAGCACGATGACCGCAAACCGATGAATAGTGACACGTTGTAACTGCGAATTGGTTTTATTGCAAAATATTTACTTCCTGGTTATACTTCGTTCACGGCTGAATGGCGCTACGCAGAGCGTGCCCATGTGGCATGTGCTCCTCCAGTCGCCGACGACCGTGCCATGGCGAGGTCGTCGCCGAAGCTATCAGCCGAGATGACTCATCGTTTCATTCACACAGTGTTCGTGCGCGCCTAGTGTTGCAAGTCGCTTAATCTGAGTTTTCGAGACGCGGAACGGTCGAAATAGTGAAGCGAGCGGCAAGCGCGCTCCGTGCTGCCGGGCGTTGCGAGAGCAAGTGTTCGCGGTCATTGAGTGAGATCGGTTCATTTTCTTAAAGCGAAGCTTTCTTTGTCTCTCCCTTCGACTTTGTGTAAGACCGCTGCTGCAGTCTTGCACGCCGCGACGGAGGTGTTTGAGAACGTGTGTAATAAATGGACAGGGCAGGAGCACGGGAGACCTTTCCAACGAACTTCGGCGCTGTCGTAACCCTCTGGAACTTCCTCGCCGTGGCCACAATGCTATCTGGAATATACCTCTCCTGAGGAACGTCAAACCGCGCCGGTGACGTCAGAGCGTGACTTCACCGGCGCACGTGCAGTGACCCCGCCTGGCAAAACACACCCGCCGCCGGTTTTCTGCGTGGTGCAGTCACGCAGTCCTTAGTGTACGTAGGCGCCACCTGGACGCGTGTTTTACAGCGAAGCTGTTAAGGGATAGTTCCCCTAGGATCGTGTCTGCGTGTAGAAAAAAAAATATCTTCACATTTTGGCTCCTGTTTTTTTCGCTATTTTGTGTGGAACATTGCTTGGACACTCAGCGAATTTGGTAACCTCGGATTCCTAAAGTTGCAAGGCACCGTTTGACGCCACCCACGACTAAGTGAGTAGACCTTTACTCGAATAATCGAACTCTGAACATTCTGTGACCATGCGCTGTGAACATTCTGTGACCGTGGCACGAGCGGGAGACTAGAGGCTCGCGCCTGCAGGCCCGCGGTGGTCGCACAGTAGGAGTAAATCACGCAGAACCAGCATCTGAGGCGAAACGCCCACGTTTTTCTGGAAACACAGATGGCGAACGCTTTACAAGAAGAGCCGACAACGGCGCGAATGGAATTGACCGGGGCTAACTCTGATATCATACCACAGTGTACATACGACGCGAATAGCAGCAAAACGACGGGTAAAGCCCACATCGAGTGGCTACAAGTTGGTCATAAAGGCAGATCAGCCAAAGAAGACAATGAATCCAGCGAAAAAAGAGCTATAGAAGTCCTGAACCAAGACCCCAAACATCAAGCACAACAACCACTGCCACAATGTCAACGCATTCTGAGGATGCGACCCTTTCCTACTGACGACTTCAAAATCGTCTTCCGCCCTCAAGCAGGACTTGACCTCTCGAAGCATACACTCATCGCAGTGACACATGCCATCTGAAGATCCAGTGGTTTGGTCCAGCAAGACTTCCACGATAATGTCCGTATACAAGTGCAGAAACTAGAGAATGTGATCATCGCCAGCACGGCAAGTACTGAACGAGCTGCCAAACGGCAGCATATCAACACCATACAACTCGGCGGAACCGTCTATCAAGTAAATCCCCACATTCGGCACCCTGACGATGTGTGCCGCGGAGTGATATACGGCCTCGAACCGGGTACAAGTCCCGCGGAGATTGTTGCCGGCCTTCGAGTGGACTCAAGATACACGGTTCTCGACGCACGCATGCTAGGATCTTCAACAGCCGCGGTTATCACCTTCGACGGACAGCACGTCCCTTATTACGTAACGTACCAGAGCGGTGACTACAGATGCAAGCCCTACCGAAAATCCGTCCAATACTGCAGAACCTGCGGCGCCATCAGACACCGACAGGATATCTGTCCTCAGCCAAGGGCCAACTTCTGCAACAGATCCGGGCGCGATGGAGTCACGGAAGAACATGACTGTCACCCAAAGTGCAAGATTTGCGGCGGAGTCCACGAAACGGCAGGCAAGGAATGCAAGAAGAAACTCCGTAACAACCCGCCCCCCTACCAAGTAAGAAGACAGCAGCTTGACAACGCTCGCACCCGAGAGAATCACTGGAGCTCAAGCACCGAAGACTTCCCCGCGCTGGTTACCACCTCGGACAGCTCAAACAGGCCCTCGCCTCAACACAGACCTGGCCGGAGACGCGCTCGCTCTATCCTAAGATCGCGCTCTACATCCCGCTCTCTGTCAGAGTCTCGCTCCGTTAGGCGGATAACTTACGTCGCCGCGGCGAATGGAAGCAGCGCCTCGAATTCCTCACGCAACACGAGCAGTTCGGACGAGACAGCTACTATACGGACCCGCGAACATAAAATACAGGATCTACAGAGGACGATACAACAACCGGTAGCCGAGTGAAACACGCCAGAACTCGAGGACAGATTAGCGAAGAGAGTAGAAGAAAGCATACTAAAACAGGTAGAAGCCAGAGTAATGAAGCGGGTAGACGAACGGCTGCAAGCATATGAAGCGAAGGTTCTCGACCTTGTTGAACGACGCCTTGAAGTCTTCGAGGAAACCCTCAGTACGAAGCTTCTCGCATCAGCAGACAGAACCATACAGACAGTGATAACTAAATCGTGGAAAAGGTAGAGCCACTAACCCGTACGGTCACCACACTCGACGCCAAACTGGATGGCTT
>NC_051155.1:148667240-148696499 GCF_013339745.2 Dermacentor silvarum | reverse complement strand
CGACGTATTCGATGGTAGCTGATGTATGTATTCTGGCTTGATATCTGGCTGGATATCTTGATTAATATTACCCGCGGTTGCGTTTTCTTGTTTGCATTCTTGTTTTCGATTTATATTGTGTGTAATAAGGTTGATGTACTCACCTGAACCCCCCCCCCCCCCATGTAATGAATAAATAAAAAAAACTCTCTCTATCCCGAATTGTGTGTCGAGCCTACCTTGCGAATTAATTTTTTTATCTCGTCTTTCAACATAACCTTCAGGCGCCACACAGTACATATAATTTTTCATGTACATATCTCTTTCATGATTGATTGTACTAGACATTATAAGTAAATGTATTTTGTGCATCGTTTGATTTCTTGTGTGTACTACGCAAGATTGACACAGACAAGTTACGTTACATTTTTCTCTACAGCACTAACTAAACCTTATTTTCACATCGCAGTTATTTTTTACACCAGCTTAATCCTGTCAGCACACAGTTTTGTGGGCAAAAAAATTGCGCGTAGATATCGTCAAATAATTGCAACGAACGCGAAGAGCTAGCGCAACGCAAGGGAAACTAACCGCCGTGCGCGAGTGGCTGGCAACGGTAAAGGAGGCGTGGCGTGTAAACCAAAATACAACAGCGAAAAACAAAAACCTCCACACACAGGGGGTCGCAAACCTTATATACCAAGCATCGAAGCGCAAAAAAAAGTACGTATTTTAAACATACACACGGCATATTAAATGTGATTGAATTAGGCAACTTGGGGCATGTTCCCGGCGCCATACATTTACGTCTTCGACCTTCGACGAGTTAACGGCTATTGGTTATAAAGATATGCAGATGGGACACCGATAAAAAAATCCTCATCAAGGCAAAGCACTTGGAAGCGCGCCGCGAGTAACACTTTATGAACGCAAGAGTAGCTGAGTCTCAACTCGTGTGACACAATATGGCGGCGCCAGCGGGGTTGTCTCCACCCTGGACGGCGGCGCTGGGCATCGAGGCACCCTAAGGCAGGTTAGGGAGCCTACATTAGAGCACTGCACGGGCCCGGGCTGACCCAAATGCCCGGGCCCGGCCCGGTCCGCGGGACGGGCCGGGCCATCTGAAGCGTTTGTCGGCGGGCTCGGGCCGGGCTCGGGTTTGAGGCCGCGGGCCCGGGCCAGACTCGGGCCCGCTCATTGAAGGGCCAAAGTAGGCCTTCTGTAATGACGAAGTTAGCACAAGCGTCGTTGTGGTCGCATGGCTCCTGAAGTGAGGAAGAAAGAGAAAGACGAAAGGTTCGGTGTCGCTGGTTTTGCCTCGCGCTGGCGTTTGGCTGGAACTGCTCGGGTGCTCTTTGCGCTGGACATAACGGGATTAAACGCCAATAAACCCCATATCATTTGGTGGAAGTGCTGGGTATCCTAACTATCCTAACAACTCGCCCTGGAACTCCGCAGCCGCACTCTGCCCTCCGCTACCCCCACGACCATGCCAGACGACGCCGGTGAGCGACCCACTTCTTCAACTGTGCAAGTCACCTGCGGTGCCGTTCGTGAACGAGACCCGGCTGTGTTCAGTGGCACCGCTGATACCGACGTCGACGACTGGCTTTCGTCGTACGAACGGGTGAGCAAACACAACAAATGGGACGATCGGACAAAGCTCACCAAGGTTATTTTTTATCTTGCGGGTGTCGCCCACCTCTGGTTCCGCAACCATGAAGCAACCATTGCGACATGGAATGACTTTAAGACTGCATTCGCGGAGGTATTTGGCCGTCCTGCGGTGCGAAAGCTTCGCGCTGAACAGCGCCTTCGCCACCGAGCGCAACAGCCGGGCGAGACTTTCACTAGTTACATCGAGGACGTCATAGATCTCTGCAACCGCGTGAGCCGAACGATGACTGAGGAAGATAAGATTAGAGAAATACTCAAGGGCATTGATGACGACGCTCTTCAGATGCTCATGGCCAAGAATCCTACCAGCCTTGCAGCCGTAGTCACATATTGCCAAAGCTTCGATGAATTACGCCGGCAACGAGCGCTCGCCCGCCAAACTGTTCCTCAAGTGGCCTCCCTTTCCAGTTTGGTGACTGCTCACGGACAGGCTGATGACGGGTCTCTGCTGCCTCAGATCAAAGCGTTCATTCGTGAAGAGGTGGCCCGCCAGCTCTCGCTGCTTCCTCTCACCCAGGAGCCTGTCCAACCTTTGTCCTCGGTCGTGCAGCAGGCCATCCGCGAGCAGGTTGCAGAGGCCCTTCCACCAGTCCAACAGATCGCTGCACCAGCTCAGATTGCTGCACCTTTGACGTACGCTGAAGTCGTGTCGCGTCCTAGACCAACGAAACTCCCCTACTCGTCGCCGCCACCGCGCCCAGCGCTTCTCCCTGTCCCTCAAATGCCCCCTCAGTACTTCCGGCCGCAAGATCCATGGGGCACGCGGGACAATCGGCCGATATGCTTCTCTTGCAGTATCGCGGGACATGTGGCGCGCTTTTGTCGCCGTCGCCTGCCACGTGCGGACGTCGTCGTTGAGCCACAGGTACCTGCATCCCACCAGCATGCTGATTCGAACCCATCGCCGAACTTCTGGGCCGGTCGTCAGAACTTCAGCCCCCGTCGTTCACCATCACCGCGTCGCCGTTCGATATCGCCGATGCGTCGTCGCCCGCCTTCCAACGAGGGAACTAAATGCTGCAGCTTCGGACGCAAGAGCTGCACGCTTGTCGAAATGCCCAAGACCTCCGCTATCGCCGCAAAACATTATAGAAATACAAGTTGAAGGAGCCGCTACATTCGCACTCATCGACACGGGCGCTGCAGTTTCCGTCATACGTGAGACTCTTTGCCGTAAGATTAGGAAGGTCACCACATCACTTTCTGGCCTTGTACTTCGTACTGCCACCACGGAGCCCATCGAACCTTCAGCCGCATGCACCGCTAGGATCGTTATTCAGGACGTAGTTTACACAATTGAGTTCCTTGTTCTGCCTTCCTGCTCCCATGATGTCATCCTGGGATGGGACTTTCTGTCGCGCCACCGTGCCGTCATTGACTGTGCCCGGGCTGAAGTTGCTCTGTCTGGTGTTAACACCACTATGCCTGCCGCCTCTCCCGCCCCCTTAAAGATTATTGTCGCCGCCGATACTGATCTGCCACCAAGCACTTCAACACCAGTCGCTTTGTTGTGTCCATCGGCGCCCGACGCCTCGGTACTGTTCACGCCTTCATCTGTTTTTCTTCACCGCAAATCTCTTCCACTTCCATTCGCCGTTCTTGACGTAGCCGCTGGTAAAACAATTATGCTAGAGGACAACCTGTTCCAATACCCGCTGACTCTGCTTCGCGACGAGTGCCTCGGCTGTGTCGAACCTATTGACATGTCTGAGTGTTTGGACTCGCCTGGCTCCTCTTCTGGCCTTTCGCTCGACGCCATGACACCATTTCCGAAAAGCTCCCGATTGGCTACCGAAGTCTTTGATTCATGCGTTGACGCCAACCTTTCCCTCGAGCACCGCGGGCAACTCCTGTCTCTCCTCGATACTTGCCGTTCTTCGTTCGACTGAACGGAACACGCCTTGGGTCGTACGAACAGTGTTTCCCACCACATCGACACGGGGTCCCATTCTCCCCTCAGACATTGCCCCTATCGCGTTTCAGCGGCGGAGCGTCGTCTAATAAACGACCAAGTGAATTACATGCTGGAGCGTGGCGTCGTTCAACCATCCCAGAGTCCGTGGTCTTCTCCAGTTGTGCTAGTGCGAAAAAAAAAGATGGTTCTATTCGTTTCTGTGTCGATTACCGCCGCCTAAACAAAGTCACACGGAAGGACGTCTACCCTTTACCCCGAATTGACGATGCACTCGATTGTTTACAAGGCGCTGAGTACTTATCGTCATTGGACCTACGATCTGGCTACTGGCAGGTTCCCATGGCCGAATGCGATCGACCGAAGACAGCGTTTGTCACCCCTGATGGGCTATATGAATTTACCGTCATGCCATTCGGGCTCTGTAATGCGCCCGCAACTTTCGAGCGCATGATGGATAACATACTTCGCGGTCTCAAATGGAACATTTGCCTATGCTACCTGGGTGACATCGTCGTGTTTTCTTCAGACTTCTCGACGCACCTCTCACGTCTCCACCAAGTTTTGACATGTCTTAAGAACGCTGGTCCTCAGCTGAATATCAAAAAGTGTCGCTTTGCAGCTCGCACCTTGACTATCTTGGGCCACGTTGTGTCCAAAGACGGCGTCCTCCCTGATCCTGCGAAACTTCGAGCTGTCGCCGACTTCCCTAAGCCGACGTCACTGAAGACCCTCGGGAGCTTCATCGGCCTTTGTTCTTATTTTGGTCGCTTTGTGCGCAATTTCGCGACCGTTATCGCACCTTTGACGCGACTTCTCACCGTTGGCACTGACATGTCTCACTGGTCTCGTGAATGTGATGATGCATTCCAGACGCTACGCCAGCTGCTCACAGCTCCTCCGATTCTCCGGCACTACGATCCCCGGGCGCCTACGGAGGTGCACACTGATGCAAGCGGCGTGGGCCTTGGTGCGGTGCTCGCGCAACGGAAGCCTGCCTATCACGAGTATGTTGTCGCCTACGTGAGCCGAACCCTCACAAAGGCCGAGACCAACTATTCAACCACTGAGAAAGAGTGCTTGGCTATAGTCTGGGCTCTTGCCAAGTTCCGACCCTACCTTTATGGCCGCCCGTTTTATGTCGTCACGGACCACCACGCTCTTTGCTGGTTGTCAACTTTGAAAGATCCCTCGGGCCGCCTCGGTCGGTGGAACACACGCGAACGTAATGCATTGCATGGTTCAATGCATTCTGTGCCAAGCTGAAGTGACACGTGGAAGATGACTGTCATCGTCATCATCAGCCTACATTTATGTCCACTGCAGGACGAAGTCCTCTCCCAGCGATCTCCAATTATCCCTGTCTTGCGCTACCTGATTCCAATTTGCGCCTGCGAATTTCCTAACTTCACCATCCCACCTAGTTTTCTGCCGTCCTCGACTGCACTTCCCTTCTCTTGGTATCTAATTTGTAGCTCTAATGGTCCATCGGTTTTCCATCCTACGCATTACATGGCCAGCCCAGCTCCATTTTTAACACGAAAGTGTTTTATTCCGGGGTCCACCAAGACTTCACTGACGTATTTCCGTCACGGAAATACGTCATAGAACATAATACAAAGAAAGAAACCAGAAGAAAAGTTCCACAAACATGCAAAATTTGGGAATCGAACCCACGACCTCTCGGTCCGCGACGATAGATCGCCGAGCGTTTAACCCATTGCGCCACAAACGCATTCGCAGAGAGCTACACAGACGCGCCTTATATATCTAACACTCCTCCGTGTACCCGCGCTCTTGCTCGGGGCGGTGCCGCCGCCTATGAGCAGAAAAGAGAAGTACTGCATTATGACACTAAAGCCCGGGATACATGGAGCGAACTTTCTCGACGAACTTCACGCGTCAAGTAACGACGCGGCGACACGACGCAGGATGTTTGCTGTGTTGCAATACATGCGGCGAACGCCGCCGCGCGTTGGCCGCCGTGTTGGCGGCGGTCCCGGCCGCCCGCTTCGAACTGAATTTGGCGTTGTCCTTGTAGAATTCACTTAGTTGGAAGCAAATGACTGCGTAAACGGCTTTCGCTTAGTCTCAGGCCGCTTCGACGACAGAGTATTATGGATAACCTTGAGTAGTTTTCGAGATCGCTTCTCGTTTCGAACGCGTCTAAGCCTAGCGAAAGAAATATCCGATGCCAACGCCATCTATCGGGGAAGTCGGGAGATAGGCATGACGACAGCATGTGGCCTCTGAGATCAGAAGATTTCTGTTGAAGGTTGTTGTAGAGAGCTTGCACTGCTTGTCTGTTTCCTCGCAGATCAGCGGATATGGGATGTACAAATACAACGCGATTCCTGAGAGATCATACTAGGAACTACTCAATCGGTGCAGAGACATGCAGACACGGCAACACCAACGCGATTGCAGACGACGCGAAAAGGCGCGCGCGCGCGAAACACCAGCATGCATTGCGACCGGAACTAGTGCCTCCTGATTGGCTGTCGTCCACCGCTGCGCGCTAGACGCTTCCGGCGGCGGCGTTCGCCCGACGAAAATGTTTGGACAGGCAGATCGGCTGCGGACGGCAAATTTCTTGACGCCGGCCGTCGGACGTTCGCCGCCCGACGAAGTTCTTCGCTCGGACGCCGGTTATTCGCTCCATGTATTCCGGCCTTAACGCGCACCGACAGTGAACACTTCGGTGGTCTCAGTACTACGACGCCTCGATGCCAGCATTCGAAGGGACGCTGGCATCAAGAAGCACTACCAACGCCACCTAGGTGGCGTTCACCGTACTCAGCACAGCGGAGCGTGGCCTCCGCAATTAGCTCTGAAAATGTTTCTGAAGTTGATCGCGGAGGCTGCAATTACGACGCGCTGTACGCGCTGATTTGACTCGGTGACGATTCAGTTACGTGCTTTGTCTTGCGCGTTGTATTAGTGTGTCAGTTACGTGCTTCGTCTTTCGCGTTGTGCTAGCGTGTGCAGCGTAGTGCAGCTTCCATATGCACGACGGTTGCTCATGGTCATCGACGTTGGTAGTCGTGATGGAGGAGACGTGCCACCAGGCGTCAGCGTGGGTGCATCAACGCCTAAGGGCGCTTTAGCCACAAAACACCAATAGACATTATATATCAATGTGCAATAAACATTACACTACTTCTGTGAAGACACGTTTCACTTTCGTGTTCTATACCGATTCCTATATAAGAGGGATCAACCACATCTTTTTCCGCTTAATGTGAACTAGAATATCGGTTATCCCTGTTTGTTCTCTAATCCACACCGCTCTCTTGACTGTATATCTTATCAGATGTCTGTATAACTTATCAAAAAAATAGTAAAACAGATGAAGTTTTCATTTTTAACAGCGGAGATATTTCAGCCGGGCATAATGTGTCTGCTGAATCCAAAAATGTGGGCCGATCCTGGCAGCAGTGCAGAAAGGGTCCACGCGCAATGGCATATACACCTGTGAACTAGCGAAGCTGAGCCTGGATAAGTCTAGCTAAGAATGGTGGGCACAACTTAAACTTAGTCATCGATAGGCAATTGATAGCCAATCAATAGGAAGTCGGTAATCGATCAATAATCAATAAATTCCCGAAAATGCTGGGGATGACTTGGTAGTGCTTAGCCTAGCCCAAATACGTGGCCAATACCTTACGATAGTCAATCAATAGCCAATCAATAGCTAATAGATAATCGATCAATAATCAATAAATTCGGATAACTTGGTAGTGCTTAGCCTAGCCCAAATACGTGACCAATATTTTGCGTTACACAATCGATAGCCAATCAATAGCTAATCGATAATCAATCAATAATAAATAAATTCCTGGAAATGCTGGGGATGACTTGGTAGTGCTCAGCCTAGCCCAAAAGCCAGGACACATCAGCTCCGCTGTCTCTTTAGCATTGCGCCGCCAGTGCAAGCTACGGTAATTTTTTTCTTTTCCGCAAAAACGAACATTGTTTCCGCGTAAGGAAAAATAAATTATACAAAGAATCACTCCTCAAACCATTTCCATGTTACCGCTTTTGCGATTGCACTATTACCAGTGTCGATACTATTGCATTATTTTAGCGCTAAGGCCAGTTACTTTTGTGCTTCATTGCATAAAACAGCGTTTTCCTCAAAAAGTTAACTGGAACACCCATGCATTTCGTCGGACACTTTAAAAATCAATATCTCGAAACTGGTTCATTCCTGAGAATTCGTTCCAACTGGACACGCCTTGCGAACTCAGCGGCTATAATTCGTAGATTGAAAGATGTGCCATAAAATAATTAATTAGAACGATAATTAGCGTAATTATGTTAAATATTCAATTAGGCGTTTTGACCATCCATTAGGCCATCCATGTCAGAATTAGCTTGGAACAACATAAAACAATTAGCCTCCTTAGAGCGTCGTCGCATCAATGCAAACACAAGAAATCTTGAGATACGGTCAATTCCATACTTCAGAACGCTCTATAAGAATCAGTCGTTAATACATAACCTACCATTCACTTTTAACAAATTCAAAGATGTCGATAATTTCAGTAAGAAAGAACTCAGCTCATACTTTGGTCGCTTGTAATGTATCTGATGTGATTATTATTCTGCCTTTGTACATCCTGTTTCGTTTGCTTAGCAAATGGTAATCTTGTAAAATTCAGTCTCATGCTGTGTTGTATAGCTGGTGTTGAGTTGTTTTGTATAGCTATTATTGCTATTGTAGTGTTGTTTAAAATGCATTCTGTTAAAGCTTTTTCCAATTCTGTTAACTCGCCGTGACGGAAATATTCTTTGTCTTTCCGTTCATAGCTATGAGGAATTCCAGCGATAGCTGGAATTATATTTGAATTATTGTACATGTGCGCACACTGTTTGCTGTACTATTGCCTTGCCTGGTCTTTTGGGTCACGTCAAGCTACATATGTAGCTTTTAGTCCAAAATGACCGTCCAGCATGTAAAGTGGAGAATAAATTGATTTGATTTGATTGATTTCGTCGGACACTTTGAAAATTATTATCTCGAAACTGGTTTAGTCCTGAGAATTCGTTCCAAGTGGATACCCTTTGCGAACTCGGCGGTTATAATTCGTATATTGAAAGATGTGCCGTAAAATAATTAATTAAAAATTATTTAGCATAATTATATACGTTAATTCTTCAATTTGGCGTTTTGATTTCTAGTAGAAGTAATGGCCACCTTATTGAGCAGTTTAGATCAACGATTATAATTGTGATATCTGCCACAGGCAATCTTTAAAAATTTGGTTGAGCTAAAATGAAACACCCTGTATATTGGCATGCTAAATGACATCATAGAACCATATCGTACAAATCAAGGTAAGTGCATGCGCACCAGCGGAAAAATAGCAGCACAGGCAATGGGCCGGATTATTGATGTTCCCATGGGAGAAACAAAGATTTGGGCCTTTTATGGCTTATATACTGCAGTTGATTAAACCTCGAGAAGGTGAGGCTGACAGATACGGTACAATCTGTAAGTAAAAAAAATATTTTTTTTCTTACAGGCCGGGCGTGGTCATGCACACGCGCGCCCTAGCTAAGTTCAGTAACGAACGCCCGGGCCCGGGTCCGGCCCGGGCTTGAAACCACGGGCCCGGGCCAGGCTCGTGCTTTGTATTACGGGCCCGGGCTGGGCTCGGGCCTCGTAAAGCGGGTCCGGGCCGGGCTCGGGCCGAAAAATCAGGTCATTGCAGTGGTCTAGCCTACATGCAAGCACTGTTTTCAAATAGCGCTTGCATGTAGGCTCCCTAAGGCAGGTGAAATTGGGAATTCACCTGCTAATTTATTTTGGACACGCACGCGCGTCGGGGCAACAGCAAACAATTAATAAACTAACAAGAAAGGTGCTAGGGCCTTCACCTTTAAATTTAAAACCATTTATATATTGCCCCTGGTAAAACGTCTTTCTAGCAATGCATTTCTGTTTAAAGTGAAGCCGACTTTACGGGGATCAGTGTAAGCCTGGTCTTTGTAAGCTGGCTTTCCCACGTTCAATGTTACCGTGAAAGAAGCCTACTTGCCGTATGCGAACGATGCGATGCGAACATGCCCCGATAACGCTATCACATTCTACTCTTAAAGGCGAAGCTTAAGCGTCCCCCAATTTTTTACATTGCGAACGTAAAGCAAGGGGCTTTTTTCGATACACTGTTTTTTCTATAGTACGTAGAATTGAAAAAAAATATCGCCTATGGCAGATTGCACGACTGCTGTCCTTGAGTTTAATTGCTCTAAGAGGTGAACCTTACTGGCACGAGAAATCAAAACGAATACTCAAATATTTAACGAAGGTTCTGCAAACAAAATTTGATATCCGTACTTTATGGCACATATTGCAGGTTATGAGTAGTAGCCAGTGAAACTGCAAGCCGCGTGTACTTGGACCGAATTATCATGGTGGCACCAATTCCGAAATAAAAAAGCGAAGCATGCGTTGTCTAACCAACCATGACAACCATCAACGGGAGTAGTGGACGGAACCCAGAGCCAAACTAGCATTCCCGGGGAATTGTGGGCGCTAGATGCGGATTCTTCATGGCGAGATTTTAGGGGCGAAGCACTTTAGGGCCGAGCCTTCTCCTTCGTAGTCCGTTGTCAGTAGCTCTGGTTTGTATGTATACTGTGTATACCAGAGCATGTACGGTATATATATATATATATATATATATATATATATATATATATATATATGTATATGTACAGTATATGTACGCCAAGCTCCAGCTTGCGGTTCCGGCTCCGCTTCCGGCTCCACTTCCGGTTCCGGCTTCCGGAGAATGCTTCCGGCGTTTGGCCCGAATGATCGCCCCATGCTTTGCCCACTCATCATCATTCACTTCGTGGATATGCAGTGATTTTTTGGCGACATTGGTCTTACGCGGTAAACGAACGAGCCAGTTGACAACACTCTTCAGCATAAGCAGCCGCTTCGGTAACAGGCGTGGCTTCAGAAACATCGGGTCGGTAGGGGAGAATGGTGTCCACGGAACATGATGATTCACGTCCATTTAGAAGAAAGGAAAGAAGCCGTTGGTAGTTTGTGGCGCAGAGTCATAGGTGTACGTGACGAAGGGGAGCACTCGGTCTCAATTGGAGTGATCAACGGAAACTTACATCGCAAGTATATATCTCCAAGGGTAGGGTTGAAACGCTCCGTTATGCCGTTTGTTTGAGGATGGTACGCTAGGTGGTGCGGTGAACAATGCGGCATTAGAGAGCCTACATGCAAGCGCGGTTGCAAGAAGGCTCCCTGTGCGGCATTCTTGTAGCAGTGCCTCGATAGCGTTTGTGAGAAATACGCGGCCACGATTGCTTAATAATTCACGGGGCGCACCGTGTCGCAAAATGAGGTGGCGAAGAAGGATGCGAGCGACGTCTATCGCGGTGGCAGCTGCCAGCGCAAATGTTTCAGCGTACCGTGATAGGTGGTCGACGGCGACAATGGTCCAGTGGTTGCCTGCAGGAGTGTTCGGGAGGGGACCGTGAAGATCTATGCCAACGCGGTCAAATGGTCGTGCAGGGCACGGTAAAGGATATACAGGACCAACGGTGCTGTACAACCGGGTCTTGCGGACGGGTCTTGCGTAGGAGCAGACGGGTCGAAGTGCACCAGGATGGGTAGAGACGTCAGGAGGGAGATAAGCTCCGAGAAGGCGGTTGCCTGCGCAGGACCCCAAGAAAATGAAACGTCTGCCTTCAGAAGAGCAGTAAGAGGACGGGCGATTTCCGCAAAATTGTGCACGAAGCGGCAGAAGTATGAGCACAGACCAACGAAGCTCCGGACATCTTTAGTACAGGTTGGTACAGGAAACTTCTGTACGGCACGAACTTTGTCCGGGTCTGGGCGCACACCAGATCAGTCAAGAAGATGACCGAGGATAGCAATTTGGCGGCGGCTGAAGTGGCATTTAGATGAATTAAGTTGAAGGCCAGCAGTGCAAAAAGCAGAAAGAACGAGCGAGAGGCGCTCCAGGTGCGAGGAAAATGTAGGAGCAAAAACGATGACGTCGTCTAAGTAGCAAAGACAGATGGACCACTTCAGGCCATGCAGGAGTGTGTCCATCATGCGTTCAAATGTACCTGGAGCATTACATAAGCCGAACGGCATGACTTTAAACTGGTGTAAGCCGTCGGGCGTCATAAAGGCAGTCTTCTTGCGGTCCAAGTCGTCGACGGCAATCTGCCAGTAGCCGGAACGAAGGTCGGTGGAAGAAAAGTATTTCGCACTGTGGAGGCAGTCGAGGGCGTCATCGATGCGTGGTAGAGGATAAACGTCTTTCTTTGTGATCTTGTTGAGGTGCCGGTAATCCACGCAGAAGCGCCCGGTGTCGTCCTTCTTTTTAACTAGAACGACAGGGGACGCCCAAGGACTGGATGACGGTTCGACGATACCTCGAGAGAGCATCTTTTCGACCTCCGTGTGAATGACTTGTCGTTCATGCAAAGACACGCGGTATGGTCGCCTGTGAATAGGGTGTGCGTTACCGGTGTCAGTACGGTGTGTCGTGAGAGAGGTCTGGCCTAAAGGGCGACCATGCAGGTCAAAAATGTCGCTGAACGAGGCAAGCAGGTGGCGTAGCTGGTCGGCGTGGTGTAGCGGAAGATCGGGAGCAATCATGTTTGTTAACTCCGGAAAGACAGCCGCCAAAGAAGATGCAGAGTCAAGGGTAGACGACGTAATATCAGCAGTCAAGGCTGATAACTGGCAGTCTTGGGAGGAGGACAGCGTACCCAAGGCTATGCCTTACGGGGGGATGCTGTCCCCAATTCCGAAGTTTACGAGAGGAAGGCTGGTGGAGTTGTTGGTGATAGTGACGACGGTGTGCGGAAGAGCAACGTGATGGGCAAGGAGGACGTCCGCGAGAGGAGAAACAATATAGTCACCGTCAGGCACAGGTGGAGCGGGGGAGAGGAGGACGCAGGTCATGGCTTGTGGGGGGAGTGGAATGTGCTCGGCTGAGCACAGTCTACTGGGATCTTCCTAGGGTGGGTCAGAGCAAGGCAAATCGAGTTGAAAAAGTCCAGCGGAGCAGTCGATAAGTGCGGAGTGAGTGGATAGAAAATTAAGGCCTAGAATAACGTCATGGGGACACTCTTGAATAACAGTAAATAATACAGATGTTTGGTGGTCAGCGACGCCCACACGAGCGGCACACATTCCTATTGTGGCCAGTGTTCTCCCATCAGCGACTCGCACAACATAGGACGCCGCAGGTGTCAGGACTTTACTGGTGGCTCATCACAGAGATGTGCTCACCGGTATCAAGCAGAGCAGTAACAGGGACACCATCCACTTACACATCAAGTAAATTCCTATCTGTCGGTAAGGTAAGTGAGGTATTCAGTCCGGGTCAATCTAGCAGCGTCACCCCTCGGAGCTGCACCCGTCAGTTTCCCGTAGAGCGCCGGTACATGGGGGACGAAGAACGGCGAATAGTGGGTGAGCGAGACAGAGGACGTCGTGGTTAGGGTGAACGACTCTGCCGTGTAGATGCGGACGCCTGAGTAGAGTAGTATGGCTCTGTGGAATCTTCCGGTGGTGGTCGAGTACCTGGTAAGCGGCGGTAAGGCGGGGACGCAGACTGATATTGCGATGACGTCCAGGTATTGCGGCAGTGACGGGAAATGTGGCCAACCTGTCGGCAGTTGAAGCAAATCGGCCTGTCATCGGATGTTCGCCATTCAGCTGGGTTGCGAAAAGGCTGAGAGGGGTACTGGCGTCGCAAAGCAGGGATCGTAGGAAAGGTGTAGGTATCCGATCGGTTGACGGAACAGACAGAGTGAATACCAAGGTTCGCCAACTCTTCGCGTACGACAGACTGCACGAGGGAAATTATCGGTCGAGAATCGGTAGCATAGGTCTGGAAGCCAACCGGTGCCGCGGCTTCGATCTCTCGCCGACCGACACGAACGAGGCTCTCGGACGTTGGCGGCTGATGCGGAGAGTGAAGATCCTCGCACGACGATGCTAGCGTTGGGGAACATGGCTCCGCTATAGCAGTCGTGAAGAATAACCTCCAAACTATACAGACGGCGGTACTTCCAGAGACAGATACGACCTTAGCGGAGCTGACGGCCATCGCAATCGCGATCAAACATATGCCCCCTAGCAACTCAGCCTACCCACGAATCATATTTACCGACTCCATGGCGGCTTGCAGAAAATTGTTGCACAACGATGTCCCGGCGCACATTTCCACACTTATGCAAGAGCACCTACAGGAGCCTTTAGAAATCATCTGGATACCTGGTCACGACGGGATGCCGGGAAATGAAAGAGCTAATCAGCTCGCCTGCGAGACTCTGAACCAGGCGCCCGACATTCCGCAACCAGCCCAGACGACAAGGTGGGCTCCTCTGCTTCTGCGGCCTTATCAAGATGCAAGGCGAAAGTTTCCTAAGCTTAGCAAAGAGCTCACCCGTGATCAGGGGGTACTCATCCGTCAGGCCCAGAGTGAAACACTCCCTACGCCAGCTCGAATGCACCTCCTCCGCGGGCTATTACCTGAGGATCCCCCACTGTGCCGACACTGTGGCGAACACCCGAACACATCCCATATCCTCTGGTCCTGTGGACCGCCCCCACCTCCCTTCCTGCTCCTACAAATCTTTCCCTTAAACCCCATGCCGGGTGGCTGACAGAAGCCACCAGCACCGACGACCAACGGTACCTTGCGGCGTTTATCGGTGCTGCACTGAAGAATGCCGCAAGCGAGGCTCTGGACTGAGGGCCTTTTCACCACCCCGCCCATCATGAAAATAAAGTGTTTCTCTCTCTCTCTCTCTCTCTCGCACGACGACGTGGCAGCTGTGTTGGGAAGACGCATGAATTGGTGTGCGATGCGAGGACTTTTTGCTTCTTCGAAGCGTCGACATTCATTAATGACGTCGTCGATGGCGGAAAAGTTCTTATATACCAGCAGATGAAAAGCGTTGTCCGCTATGCCCTTCAGTACGTGGTTCACTTTGTATTCTTCTGACATCCGCTCGTCAACCTTGCGGCAAAGGGCGAGAAACATCCTGGATGTATGTCAGGTATGATTCGGTTGACGTCTGGACGTGAGACCCAAGTTCCTTTTGTGCAGCTCGCTGACGGCCAACAGGCTTGCCGAATAACTCGCGGAGCTTTTGATTGCATTGCTCCAAGCTAGTCAATTCTTCATCGTGGTTTCGAAACAAGACCCGTGCCATGCCTGGCAGGTAGAAAATTATGTTTGCCAGCATAACAGTTGGATCCCACCTGTTATGGGCACTGACAAGCTCCTACATGTGGAGCCACTCATCGACGTCAAGATAGTCGGTCCCGGAAAACGTGCCTGGGTTGCGGGCTGG
Organism: Dermacentor silvarum; assembly: GCF_013339745.2. Taxonomy (NCBI): domain Eukaryota; kingdom Metazoa; phylum Arthropoda; class Arachnida; order Ixodida; family Ixodidae; genus Dermacentor; species Dermacentor silvarum. The sequence continues at coordinate 148,681,576 of NC_051155.1, read as the reverse complement.
GACAAGATGACTGTCGGCGTTGGGGTAGTGGTTGCTCCTGTCGGCATGGCGGCTGTCCCAGCACCGGCTCCAGCGGTCGTCATGTTGTTAGTGGCCAGGCTACGTCCGCTGCGGAGCTCCATCGTGCACAGTAGTTCCACGCATTTCCACCAAATATGTTACGGAGGGAAGAAGCAAGACGGGAAAATATATCTACAATATTTACACGATTGACAATGATTGACACAACCAGTCAGTCACTGAAGCGTCGTCTTCTTCAGCCCTCAAGCGCGTGCTCCTCTTCCTCGATATTGTGCAGAGCAATGTAACAATATGAAAGGCTTCATCGTCTATGCCTTTCATTATGTGTTTGATTCTGTCAGGTTCCGACATGGACTCATTCACCCGCCTACATAGGTCGATGACATCCTCAGTGTAGCTTGTCAAGGTCTCACCAATTTGATGAGATCGTCTGCGGAGGCTGTGTTTAGCGCGAAGCTTGCGCACCGCTGGCCGGCCGAAAAACGAAACGAGGGTCTCTTTGAAAGCTGACCAGGTGGTAAAATCAGCTTCGTGGTTCTTGAACCACAGGTTGGCCACGTCGGTAAGAGAAAGGATGGCGTGAGTCAGCTTGTCACAGTCATCCTACTTGTGTGCGCTAACGCGTTCATAGTCGGCCAGCCAGTCTTCCATGTCATGACCATCAGTGACACTGAAGACTGGAGGATCACGCTGACGAAGCAACCCAGAGCACATGACAGATGTGGGAGCGGGAGCAGATCGCGAGGGGCCGGCGTCCTCGGTCATTGCGAAGGCAGTAGGTAGCGTACGGCTGCGGAGTTCCAGGTTCCTGAAGGGGTTGACCCCGCACCTCCACCAAATGCAACAAGCGTATTCTGCGGGTAGACTTAACGAAGCGGTTAAACAAGCTGGCTCGTTGGAAACCGACCTAGCGTGAACCACATGATCGTCAACGTCTTCTTCCACACTGGCCAGCTGTGCCGATGTGCTCCGGTACAATATTGTCACAAAAGAGCGCGTAATCAAAGCGCGCACCGCGTGTCACGCAAGTCAGCGGAAGAACAAACCAGCCCCGCGTCACTTCAACAGAGGGGGAGAGCGCATACGCCTCAACCTCAAACAGCGACTCGACCAACGGTGTCTAGACGTCTAGAAGAGCATAGACGAGGTGACGGTAACCAGAGAGAGAGAGAGAGAGCGCGGGCGTCGAGACACCTTCTCACCCGGCGAGTCGAGAGAGAGGAAGAGATTAGTACAGCGTGAGCGTGCGCCAATAGGATGACTTTAGCCCCCCCCCCCTCGACAGCGCTCCGACGGCGGCGGTTGAAGGTGCGAGAAACGACTAGAAGATTCCCAAGCTTCGACCATGGTACGAGAGAACGACTCCGATAGGAAGGTTTGAGAACACCTATGTCGGCTATATAACCGCCGTGAGAGAATCAGAAGGGATCAGACCGTTCCGGTGAAGAGATGTAACGTGGAGACCGACCGTCTGCGGAAGAAGGGGATTCCCCGGCAAGCTAGTAGACGAGTTCATCGAGCGTCTGCATTTCCGGAACAAGTTCCTTCTTCGAGATTTGCCCCGATCTACGCCGAGATCATCTGACTCCAAGACCAGCACGGTGAATACGATTGGACACTTAGTGTTCCTATTCATTTTGTACTTTATGTGTTGGACTCTTAGTGCTTGCCGTTAATTATTATCCTGTGTTTTCTGAATACCCATCTGATTTGTATTGTGTTGTGTCTAGCCTAAGTGTGCAAGTGGGTGTAACTGCCTTTAGTGAAGAATATATTTTGTCGTGTTTTGACAACTCTGGGCTCTGACTCGGTCTTTGGACAGCAACCGGCGTTCGCTGGCGCACCAGAGGGCCAATTTGTCCTTGCTTTCGTGGGATTATTTTCGGAAGCTGATAAGTCGGCTTTGGAATTTGGTTCGGCGTCTGCGTCTCGTCCACGGGTCTGTGTCAATATTTCTGGCGTCCGCAACAGGACCTTCCTGGTGCAAATTGTGCGTCCATATAGTAGAGAAAATGAGCCTAGGGTCGTTTACATTGTCATCGTAAACGATTTTGAGTGTAGCACCACGTTTCACGTTTTGCTAACTTTTGTGCAGAGAGCAGTTAGATATTTGAAATCTAGGCAGATTTTTTTTTGCATGAGGCTAGATTTTTAAAGGGCATCATGGATCTCGAGAAATTAGTGGCCCTTGGTGAGACGATGGGTCTTTCCGGAGCTGAACTACGGAAGTGGGTTATCCAGAAGGAAAAAGAAGCTATAGAAAAAGAAAAGCTAGCGGCCGAAAGGGCCAAATAGGAAAGAGAGGCGAAGGAGCGACAGACAGATAAGAAAAGAAAGAGGCGAAGGAGCGAAAGGAACAAAGAGAAGCTGAAATAGCTGAGAGAGAAAGACAAAGACAGCACGAGTTAGAACTCGAACGACTTCGTTCGCAGCAGCGCAGAGAGGGAGAGAGAGAGAGAGAAAGCACTAAAATTTGCACCCGTCAGAGAGTATGGGTGATCGAGGTGAGACGCAGCTCCGCCTTTCACCGTCTACCTCCCTCCTAGACGTCGGCCGGAATCAGTTTGCTTCCGGCGGCGGCCTGGGCTTGATAGATGGCTTGTTTTTGGGCTTGTTCTTCCTGGCTATGAAGGGAGGATTCCCATGACTCTTTGTTCCCATGTAGACTGTTTAGCGCTGGGCAAGCCCAGAACATGTCATTTAGGGTCGCTATGCCATCACAGTTTTTGCATTTCGAAGAGTGCACCTCAGGATGCCATTTGTGCAGGATATACGGGTTTGGGAAGACGCTCCCGCTCAAGCAAGAGTCGATAGCACTGAAAGGGAGGAAACTAGCCTTCGTCTGAACCCAAGCAAGCTGCTTGTGGCATTCCATGAAAGAAAAGATGACCTGGATGCTTACTTGCACAGATTTGAGACAGTTGCTAAAAGGCAGAATTGGCCAGAAGATTAATGGGCCACTGCGTTGAGCACTGTTTGAGTGGCGAAGCACTTAGTGTGTACTGTAGGCTGACGCCAACCGATGCCTCTAATTATGGAAGGGTGAAAGCCGCTCTACTAAAGAGATTAAGGTTCACCGTAGAAGGCTTCCAAGATAAGTTTAGGACTGGAAAGCCTGCCGATGGCGAGACTGCCACGCAATTTGCCGCGCGGCTCAGCCACTATTTTGATAGGCAGAGCAGGCGTCGAAGCAGTTCTGCAAAGCATGCGTAGATCTTGTGGTGCAACTCCTCCTACGCACTGCGCACTGGGTGCACAGTCTAAAAAAATTACTACTTATTCAGCGCACAGAAAAAAACGTTACTGGCGTTTGCGTCCTTCTTAATGCGCACTACAAAACAGTGATTTCCCTAACTGTATCCCAGATGTATACTTTAACAAAGAAATCATCAAGTGCTGGCAGCTTGCTTGCTTTTGGTGTAAGTTTACAAGCTGTTCTCGCGCATATGTCCCCAGGAGCTTTTCTAACTGCGGCTCAAATACAAAACCTAACCATTCGCGGACAACCCGTGCAAAATGAAAAAAAAAAAATGCGTAAAGCTCGGGGGCCAGGTGCTCAGGTGTATAGCATGCCACGTACATTTCGGAAGTCACTCTAAAGGACCATGCGATGGAAAATGGGTAGGCGTGTTTATCTCAGTATCGAAGATCGGAGATGTGATCGTAGTGCATGATTAGGTTGTATATAGCGCTCTCTCTGGGGGAGTCTTCAGGTTCAATCTTATTATTGAACGAGGCGAATTCGTCGCAGCCCTCATCTGCTGGCGAATGACGCTGATGAATATCGGGCGTTCGTAGAAAGCGGCCTTCCAAATTTGCGCTGAAAGTGAGGAAACAATGTGGATTGACGAGAGCATCACCTGACATCGCCGCAGGCGAAGGGACCACTGTTCTCGAGTTGCATAGGTCCGTGAAAGGAGAAAATCATTGACAGGCATCTCCTCCCCTGCTTCTCCCTCGCTTCCCTTCACCCGTGAAAAATTAAAGGCCAAGTGCTAAAGCAATTTTACGTTGGCTAAATATGTTACAAGTCAGTAGTATATACCAATCAAACAATCTTGGCATTTGTGTGTGTGTAAAAACTTTTTATTTACAAAGGTCCTGAGGCTCGACTATTTCAAGTCGAGGCGGGCCGCTCCCACGATGGCACCGTTAGGCCCAGCCCTTCATTCATTTCATTTATTTCTGAAAGTGCTCAAGAACAGCACCACGCCTTAGTACTGGTGCACTTGTGTTACTCAAAGACTAGAACAAAAGCAACAGAACAGAAATTCTGAAAGAACCGTGGCACAAATTGAAACAAGAACTTGAACAAAATCGAAGAAAGAAGTAAGCTAAAGAGCAAATACAAGAGCTGAAAAAAAAAAAACAGCAAGATCATAACGCAAGGTATTTTGTTGTTTTGTGGCATAATCAGATAGGGTAAAGATGGCTATTTAACATTTTCGAGCACTTTAACATTTTACCATTTCGAGCACATACAGAATGTATATCATTTTCGAGCTCAATTTTTTACAGAGGCTGTATTTGATTTACACGTATTTTACTTGACATTACAGTTTTACATTGCGTTGCCCGCATTTTTCATAAAGTTGTTTTATGTGGCATTTATTTTTACCTCAAATTCTGCACCATTCGTCAAGAACACTTATGACGCTCCCAAGCGCTTGCATACGTAATTTACAGCTGAGGCGGTAATTAGTGCACAAGCTTCGAACTTTGCCTACACTATACCCACAAGCTATACATATTTTAGTCAAATAGTAACGGTGCATGAATAGTAATTTTTGAAACCGAATTGAATGCGAATCGAATAATGCCATAAAAGAACTGAATCAAATCGAAGACTTTTCGAATAGATATAAAATAAAAAAACACAACTGTTATAAAACAATATTCATATGCTAGTATTCACAAAGTTGGCAACTTCCATCTACAACATATTGCAAGTTATAAGCATTGTTTTTTAGAAGTACAAATGAAGCGCTCGAAACAAATAAGAATAGGAAGTTTGTTCGAATACCTGAAGTTCTTCGCAGATTGCTAATCATCGCCGTTTAAAAGAAAAAAAAATCTGGCTCTCTGGCCGACATGTACATATACCACTGAATACACTGTACCCATATACATAGCCTCTCGCGTTTTGGTCAGCTTTATGTGACCACCAGGATGAAATATAATGCCTTTTGACCCAATTTTACGTAGTAGAAGGTTTAAGCTCGCATTAGAAGATTTAAGCTCTTCGCAAAATATGAGTATTTACAAATACCGACTATTCGATTTGAAGACCGAATAGAATAAGACACTACTGAATATTTTTATTCGAAATTTTAGGGGCGAAGCTCCTTATAGCGGCACCCGTTCGTCCCCGTCGTAGTAGGTAGCCACGTCTAGTTTTATGAATTGCTCAATAGATGGCGTTGTGTATATGTATGTATACCCATATATACATATATATGTATACGTATAGTATAACCGGAAGCCGACTTCCGCTTCCGGTTCCACTTCCGGTTCCGCTTCCGGTTCCGCTTCCGGCGTTTTATGAAAAAAAATTCCGAAAGTTGTGTCCGTAGCGCGTAATCGAACCAGGGACCCCTCGCTTCCGAACGCGCGGCGCTAACCACTACGCCACGAAGCGCACATAGACACACGCACCACGATGACAATAAATACCCGACATTACCGAAAGGCCGCGTTTCTAGCGCGTTTCTAACGCGTTTGTGCTAGCGCGTTACGGCCCGTGTAAGAAGCTGGTGTAAGACGCTGTGGCCTCTCCGCCTTACCTTCAACGCGTTTCGAACGCGCTGCCCAAGGCGGTGGCAAGTCAAGTTCAAGTCGAGGAGCGTTTATGAATACGGGGGGTATACTCTCTCAGCAGTCATGTGATGGCGTCGGCAAACGCGGTGCACGTTCCGGCATGTGTAAATGACTGTGTAAGACGCTGTGGCCGCTCCCCCTTACTAGAGAGTACTGCACGTTTCTAACGCGTTTGTGCTAGCGTCCCCTTAAGCGGGAGATCCGATGACTCCCTCCGGAGCTTCGCGCACTCATCATCATTCACCCCGTGGATATGCTGAATTTTTGAATATTCGCACACCCCTAATTATGAAATCCTGAAGCCCTAGGCTATGACACCCTGGAACGGTTGAATAAGAAATTTCATTGAAAGGTTGTATTTAATCTATAGAAATTAATTCTTTTTGTACGTCACTTCCCACATGCTCACTACTTCAAGGAAATATAACCAACGTGCGTCGCATAGTTCACTGAGGAGACCACGAAAACCAACTATACTCGCCTCGTTTAACGCGTGGAAATTGGGAGAAAGCAAACATTAGGTAAATATTTTCATAAAAAATTAAAATTAAATTATGGCGTTTTACGTGCCAAAAACCACGATTTGATTATGAGGAACGCCGTAATGGGGGACTCCGGAAATTTGGACCACCAGGGGTTCTTTAACGTGCACCTAAATCGAAGTACACGGGTGTTTTCGCATTTCGCCCCCATCGAAATGCGGCCGCCGTGGCCGGCATTCGATCCCGCGACCTCGTGCTCAGCAGCCCAACACCATAGCCACTGAGCAACAACGGCGGGTGTAAATTTTTTCGAAAGACATAAATCACCCGCACACTTGAAACATTGAAGTGCACGTCAGCCACAGAATGGCCCCTATTTTCTCTAAATATGAAATTGCTGCCGCTTTTGGTCATCCCAAGCTCCAACGGCGACACCCTTTAACCGTTTCATATAAATCCTGTAAACAAACTGAAAAGCAGGCTATAGCAATTTTTATTACGCCCCTAATTAACCTGCACACTTCGAGGTTTCCTTGCAGAAATGCCCTATAGCATTTCCCATGGTTCCTCAACATATAAACTCAGGAGTGATGTAGATTTTTTTTGTCAACAAACCGTGAAAACTGGCAGGTATTGTTTCTGAGCTCTTCTAGTAGCGCTAACCTTTTTGCTGTAAAACATTCGAGAAGAGACACAAATCAGCGCCGGAAATTTCAGCAGCACGTCTACTGAAGCGTAAGCTAGGAAACCATTCCTTTGGGTTATCCACGAAAAGCTATAAACCATTTTATTTTCCTTAAAAAAAAGAAGAAAGAGAAAAGATCCTAAAACTTCTTTTTTTCTGACGTCGCAAACACTATAAACTTTAACTGCATGCTTGCTCACCCGAGCATGTGAATCATGGGTGCGTCCCTTAAGCCAGATTTCTTATTTCGTTTTTGGACAGTATTTTTTCCAGTGTTATTTTTTCTGGTGCTGGCATGACGTTGTACACAGCTCATGGTTCTGAAAATTTTTAACATTAAAGCCGACCGCACTGGAGGTGTACGTACGGCACTCGGCGGAGCAATAAAAGGCTCACATTCTCGTGAGACCCCCCCCGCCCTTTTCCACTCGCCTTCCCCGACACCGGCCGCAATAAATCTCTCCCGTCGCTTGTCGATGGTTGTGGAGATAACCGTTATTTTCTGCATGAGTTTGATTACCGGCGCAAACACGGGGTCAACAGTGTCAAGAGGGCTCAATTTGCAATAAATTATCTTACGCCTGTCTACACGGCGATCAAGTGAGCCAAGAAGACGCAATTTTAGAAACGAAAAAAAAAAAACGTTTCGGAGACAAATAGTGCCTTTTTGCTCCATAGCTCACGAAAATTCAGTTACACGTTGTTGGGAAATAAAAAGTTCGAAGGCGAATCAACCTTTAGTTAACGTTGAATCAAGACACTATCTTTACCTGTGTGAGTTGGGGCTGAGAATGTGCTATAGGAACCATTGAGTTTATTCTGAGATCCGCAGCGTCTCAAACGATAGTGTCCCAAAACGTTGGCTGCCATGAGGGATAAATGCGAGAACGCTCCCCTTACCACCGGTACCAGATCTATCTTCCGAATCGGCGCACATTTTCAGACTGCACAATCTCGGCGATATAAGCCCTTGAAAGAGGCTAGGAACACACCCGGTACGGAAATGTGCAGGTAACCCACCAAGAAAGAAAAAATGAAAAAAAAAATGAAAAAAATGTCTTCGAAATAAAATATGCATTTAAACAGCTTTTTTGGGCGTCTGAGGAATCGGCCAAAATGTCCAGCTCCTCAAAACATCAGCGCGAACTTTAGACAAAGCATTCAATAGGAAAATCCCTTTCTGCCCAGTAAGTCTACAAGCGAAATCAGCTAGTTATACGACACAAAATAGGCAGTGCGCTAACTATTTGTTTTACTTGTTTCTGTTCGAAAATACCTCGACGTCACTTCTACTTCCGGTTGTCACGTCATACTTTATCTTTATTTTTTATTTTATTCGACAGAAGTTGTCCCCATGACACACAGATGACGACGGTTGCAACGCATGCCCAATTTATAGGCAAGTAGGTTTCTATTGACGATTCGCAACCAGTTTACATACACCTTGTGTCAATATGAGCCGACCACTACGGCGTATCTCATAGGCACTGATTGTTTTCTTGTCCTGTTTCATATTTTGCATGCGAGCCTTTTATGCGAGTGAAAACATCGAAAAAGAGCAAGAGAAAAATTGAGGTGAGGAAGGAAGTGGTTATTTGGGAGACGATATACGACTTGCTGCCATTCATTGGGGAATGTGTAAAAATAAAAAAAAAATAAAAATGGGAAACAGCGAAAGAAAGCGCATGCTTTAAAGAAAGAAACCAAAAAAAAAAAGAAGAATAGTATTGAAAAAGCCGCTTAAGGTTGTGGAGCAAGCAGAAAAGGAACACTCCGCATTTTGACCCCTACTGCTTATCTGCTTATCCCCCCAAAACCATAAAACAACGAATGGAGGAGTACGGCGCACACGGCAGGCTTGAGCGGTTAGGAAAGACCAGCGATGAACACTCAGCTGCTATAGGGCACAAAACCAAAGCGCGTGGTGTTGGTATTGGAATTCAGAGGTGAAAGGGGCTAGGGATTCCAGCGAGGAAAACGATGGTCTCAAAGGGATGTTCAATTAGGGACAATTTGGGCGCGGGTGTCATGTGCGTGTAGAAACCGACAGTGACGTGAATAGTTTGAGAAAGTGCGCTGAAATTCCGTGTTAGCGCCATAACGTGATGAGAGAGATGCGAATGATTTTGTTCCGCGCACAATTTCTTTTTTTCGTGGGAAATGCGCAGAAAAGCTATGGTCCTAAGCCTCCCTAGAAACACTAGCACGGAACGACTCTTCCAATTGGGGCTACACAACACGGCAACAGAACTCTTTGAAGCACAGCGAAACGCCCAAATTAGTCGGCTCTCACTCACAAAGGCGGGCATCGAGATATTACTAGAAGTAGACATACAGCCCCTCTTCATGCCACCAGAGAAGTCGCAACTATGCACAAATGCCAAGAGGCCAATAACCACTGATGCAATCCCACAATACCAGGAATCTGGGACATCGCCGAACAGCGCCTCTAGCGGCCGCCTTTGAAAACATGCGCATTTTCTATGGGAGAGCGTCGTTTTTCCCAAATAACTAATCATAGAAGCCATCTTTCAAAATATTACCGTGGAAATAGGCTCTAGGAGCTTAGCCCGACATCTCATGCAAGCGGTACCATTACTTACGACAGAAAACCCGTTCCAAATTGCGGGCGAAGTTCGAAGTATGGGAGTCTATGGAAAAGGCCAAATTTTGGAGGCTTTTTTGGCCAGTAAAAAGCAATTTGCGATGAGCCTATTGCATCGATCGAAGTATTATTGGGGATTTATCAACTTCAATGACTCGGCTTTCAGCTAGTTGCAGCAGCAACTCTTGAAATGGCAAAAAAGTCGTTCCAAAATCGCAGTTTTCATAACAAGGTCGCCGAATTTATTGTGGTACGTATATAAACCTAGTTTTTGCCTCCGGCAGCACTCAAACCGATAGGCGAGCGTTCTGCGTGACCACCGATAACGATCGCTGATACCACGATTGGCAGTTCGCAGGTTCGAAGCCAGCGGCGCCGCTATTTTTTTTTACCACTTTGTCGCTGCTTAGTTTGGCCGTTTCCCGCCAGATGGCATATTCCGAAACGCAGGTCATTTAGTTGCGGTTCTTGTTTCGTTTCTTTCTACTGTACCAACGTCTTCCTAAAAAAATAGCTGGCTGGTTTCGTGAACATGCGAACGTGCTTCCAAACTTCTTTTGCACTTTAGGTGTAATGTATTTTAGACAATAAACCCAACTTTGTGTTTTCAAAGTTGATTTCTTTCTTAAGGCAAACATTTATGAAGACATTACTAAGAAATATTTTTGCCTATTCAGCTATGTCATAGAAAGGCGTGTTTGTGCGACTTTTGTTCAGCCTGAAACGTACCACAAAAATAAATAGCTTCCCGTGAGTGCAATTAAAAGACGCAGAAGTAGAAAACTTGGCTGCAGCCCCAGACGTAGTATTCTTACAAGGGAATACAGAAGCTATTTGACTGAGTATATTTGCATTATATCAAAGCAGAATTTTTGCGTTCTGGATCTTCGGTGCAAATGAAGGCTGTCCGAATTATTTCACAAGCTTTTTTGCTTAGTACAAACCAATACCTCGAAACATAAACATTCTATCCTCAATATGCAGCGCACGTGTCTTATCATTTGAACCATTCCCATATACCTTCACGAAATTCCAGAAATACTAAAGGTCTTCACATCCTTTTACCACGACGTACGCAGAGGAGTATTGGAAATAATGCGAAAAGACACCGGGGCGTGTTAATGTAGTTTGTCGTGTAAAAATAGAGAACTATTCCAATCACAGACCACACCCTTTTTGAGTTATGCCCACAAAGCGTTGCAAGAAGACATTTTTTTTCGGCTAGAATCACCAAAGTTACTATGGCATTCTGCTGTTCTGTTCTTAACTAACTCTATTGCTGAATCAGATCGCAGCACCATGATATAATTACTGGTACAATTCTTCAGTAATTCTGTAAGAATTTTCTCCTACGCTAAATTTAACGTGTTTGGACAATTGAAGAAACATGAGAAAGGACCGTGAGGCTTGCAGAAATGTTCCCTTATTAGAATCGTTTATCACCCATATCGGTACGGTGGTATTGTCATGATCACTCCAGCGTCCACGGACACCATTTATCACTTTACTGCCTGTAAAAAAAATACAAAAGTGTCGTTCCTTGTGCGTGAGTAGCACAATCGCAGCTGATCCTTTCATATGGGCCCACTAAGCTACACCTTCCCTTTTCTGCCATGGTGCCACAAGAGATGTCAATTTCACCCTGGAATTTCTCCCTTTCAGTTTGCTAGAAAGTATAAGGACGTACACAAGACGAACAGGCGAAGTTTTGAAGTAGTCCTGAGATTTTAGTAAAATTTCATAGGCAATGTTATTATCCTTTATTTGTTTACATATTTATTACACCTGATTGGTGATAATAATGACGTGCTACATAATAGTTCAGTTCTTCTACTTAATAAGTCATGTCTGAGTCTGCTGTCCTGAAAATTAACCAGGTGTAAGCACTGCATGACGTTGGCTGGAAGGCCATTCATTAAAAAAAATTGTGTGCAGAATAAAGAAAATGCAGGTGTTCAATCGCACAGTCGCCGCCAAAAGTTTACGCGGCCGAGGTTCTGCGAATAAGTTCATTTTCAACGCAGCTACGCCGCAGCCAGTAAAACTATGCAAAACTTTTGTTTCGTTTACTCTAGACCAGTATACGCTGTAAATCCGAATACTACGATGCGTGACTAAGGCGTAGAAATATAAATATTTTTTCACCTTCCGGGGTACGAAAGCTTGTGACGCTGGCTATACGTTCTGAAGGCGAGGTTGCTTTTTAGCTTATTCGTGATGACAAGCGCCGAGCTCTTGGTGACGGGATATTGGAGCGTAGAATTGTAGAACTTGTGCAAGCTCAGGCGACTTCACGACGCAAACCTAGCGATAGAAGCTCAGAAGGAGGAATAAACATTTATTGTAGAGCCAGCACTTTATGATGGCCGGGCCTAAGCCTCCCATGAGGGGACGTCGAGGGCTTGCCTCGCCGCCGCCTCACGGGCGTGCTGGGTCGCCCAGGTTTGGTCGTCGAGGGCGGAGCTCCGCAGAGCCTCACGCAACCTCGACGAGGGGGGTCGTGGTGTTAATGTATGTGTACAGTGCTGGGCACTCCCACCGCACATGCGGAAGCGTAGCCGGGTGAGTGCCACAGCACCGGCAGTTGGGTGTACTGTAGACTTCAGGGAATATAAGGTGGAGGCGGGCGAGTGAAGGGTACGTATTTGTTTGTAGCAGACGCAGGGTGGTAGCCTGCGCCCAGCTGAATTTGGGGTGAGGTGGGGGGAAAGATCGGCACAGCATGCGTTTAGTTTATTAACACTGATGATAGATGAATAGTCAGAGTAAATGAATGTTGCTGTCTAATTCTGGACAGACTCGAGTGTAATGCATACGTTCTAGATCACTGTAGGTTCCATACTAATTCCATACTACGCATTCCTATTCGAATTTTGGCCTGTCTTAAGCCTACCGAGTCTTAAGTAATCAAAATAGGTAGGAAATTGCTTCTTGGGATGTAGCCGAGGCCATGGTAGATGTGATTAGTAATGCGCTATATGTGAGTAGGCTGACTGGGATTGTTACATGAAGTCCGCCAACGTACCTACGTAAAGCCATGGTGGAAATTATGGAGCCCTTTATTGTAAATATATTGAAGTCATCTGAGAGTGTCTCTGGTAAAAAGTTATAAGTTTATGAATATGAGGACTGATTAGCCTTCTGTTAAGCTGTTAGGAAAAATACCATGTACGAAGTGCTATTGTGGTTAAAATTACAACGTTAACAGCGCTTCCAAAGAAAGTGACTGTACAAGTCCATTTTTCTCGGGCGTTCATGTCACCTAGGTACCACCGCCTGACCCAAGACCTTTATGTTTTAAAATCTTCCCCGATGACGTAAGTTACGTTGCGGAAAAAAATAAATACCCTTTCTAAAGAATGAACCATAACAGCTTCCTGACAAAGCGCAGTACGTTGCCGCAAATCGTCATTTGTGATAACGATAAGAGCCACAGCCCGTCGTTAAAGATGACTTGTCACTCCCCGGTTTTTCTTTTTTGCTCAAGAACGCAACTAACCCGTACAAGGGTAATCCCTCCCTTCGCATGATGCTTGGGACCTTTCTGGTTCTGGACAAGCGCGTTGTTTGTGTATATTTCAGGCGCTTGGCATCGAAAGGCTTAAAGCTTTAAACAGCGAAAGGCTGTCACAGTCACTCGGTAGCTGCACGGAAAGCGCGGGCAATCAGTCCACTTTCACCACACGCGCTCTCAACCAAGACATATTTGCGAGAAAGGGGCTCCTATATTACCCATAGCGAGAAATGTATCCACAAATTACACCTCATTATCCCGATGTGTTTATGAGCCGCACTCTGGGCCTGTATTCCGTATTATGAAAAAAAATATAGTTTGTGCAGTGTCAGTGGCCTAAACATAAAACGGGAAATTGAAGTCATCACATCAACTATCATATATCATAAATTGAAAGAAATAAAACTGAAACTGTACTTCATAATACTCGCACTACAAACTTTTATGCATGTGATTCATTTCAATTTCCTATCTGTTCCAGCGTAGAAATATGCTGTTCAGTTGGTAAACACAGATTATTTTGCAAAATTTGCTAAGAATTTTTGCCTCCAACATATGTTCCTATTGCTCATGCACATTTCTATCTATCAAATATATGGTCGAAACATCACAAGTCGAATTGCGAATCATTTAAAAGTTAAACTGGCTTCTCCACCTAGGGCAAATGCCGTAGGAATTTGAGAATGTAATTATACACAATCATTTGGTTGCATAAACTTCCTGGCTATAGGCATGTAATGAAATGTTGAAATGTATTACACGGCTTTGTCTTTTCGCGGCAATTTCTTCCACTGCAATTATAAAGTAATGTACGTTTTTTTATTTTAGCGAGAGTCCAAAAACACATAGCAACTTATTTACCAAAGCGATATAAGTTTCAAAAGCTTGTTAATTAGGTTGTCATTTGAGCAAATAAAACGAGAGACTTTCATGCACAGACAAAATAAGCGGCTAAGAGAAACAACTGACTAGTTATTTCAGAAGGATAACTGAGTTTAGCTACGTAGTGTTAACTATGTAGCTTTAACTAATGCGCTATTTTATACATCGCCGGATAGGGGTCATTGGAGATCGCTGGCGAGGCCTTCGTCTGCCCATGGACATAAATATAGTCTGATGATGATGTGAACCATTGCCGGAGGGACCACCTCTCATCCAAGAAATATTTTTACTGTTTAATATTATTTATTTGCGCCGTCAGCCTTGAGAAGG